>NC_088414.1:3547144-3737144 GCF_034236695.1 Oncorhynchus nerka | reverse complement strand
TACTCTACTAACTCTCTACTCTATCTACTCTACTAACTCTCTACCCTACAATCTACTCTACTAACTCTATACTCCACTATCTACTCTACTAACTCTCTACCCTACAATCTACTCTACTAACTCTCTACCCTACAATCTACTCTACTAACTCTATACTCCACTATCTACTCTACTAACTCTCTATCCTACAATCTACTCCTCTAAATATCTACTCTACTAACTGATGTCCACTTACTAAACAAGATTCCGGATGATGCTTCAGTCTCCTGTACGCATCCCTAGTCACTCCACTGCTAGCTACTATTGTTCTGTGTCTTACCTTTGAAATCATCATATATGATCCCATACAACTGTCTGGCCTGGGGCTCTCCTCCTGAGATCAAGAGCTTGAGAATCCCTTCAGGAGATGAAGGAATCATTGTTTTAGAAGGGTTTCCTGGATCCAACCTGAATCTGCAACCCAGCACAACATGCAAACAGCCCATGCTAGAGCACAGCAATGTAGCCTATGGGCTACCTATTGCAGCTGCATATTTTTGAGAAGTTGTTCCATAGAGATATAATTATAGAGAGGCTGATGTTGTAGAGCCCCAATGTCCTGGGAATGGAACAGTTTGTCACCAATCTTACTTGGGTACAGCTAGTTTTATCTCTATGGGTTGGTCATCATCTAGATATAGTAAGGACATGGCTTGGGAGTAAGGTGACCACATTTAAAAACAGAATTATGTTGTGGGACAGTGTAGCCTACATGAATACAAAATGTTGGCAGCATTCTTGACCTTTTACCAGTGAAACGTCAAAACTGCATCTGCATGACAATCATTGGATCTCAATCGGTTTCATGGGAACATGCATTTAGCTCTTCAATTACTTTTTCGTGAGCAAATTAGAGAAGATGGTGTTAACAAACTATATAACCTTCTTGTATTTAGTTTCAATCAAAGAAAATGCTGCCTAGTGCTACCTTGTCCCAGACCTTCTGCTTTCAAACCCTCTCTCTCTCTCTGTCTCTCTCTCTCTCTCTCTCCCCTGCTCAACCACTGAACGCTTGGCATGAAAGGCAACTGATATTTACCCCTGAGGTGCTGACCTGTTGCACCCTCTACAACCACTGTGATTATTATTTGACCCTGCTGGTCATCTATGAACGTTTGAATTTCTTGAAGAACAATCTGGCCTTAATGGCCATGTACTCTTATAATCGCTAGGTCTCTTCCTAGGTTCTTGCCTTTCTAGGGAGTTTTTCCTAGCCACCGTGCTTCTACACCTGCATTGCTTGCTGTTTGGGGTTTTAGGCTGGGTTTCTGTACAGCACTTAGTGACATCTGCTGATGTAAAAAGTGCTTTATAAATACATTTGATTTAGTGGCGGCCGCTGTTGAGTTTTGAAAGCATGAGAATATTTTTGGGACTATTCAGAAATGACCAACGTGGTGTTTTTGGTGCATCAGTAACATTATAATATGCTATTATATTTGGTTATGTTATGTATAATACTAATGAATCATTATGTGATCGTCGAAGACATGGACTCAGCTTTGATCTAACTTTACTAAACAATCACAGGATCCCTACTGCACCAAAATTAGCTAATTAGCCTACTCTTTTGCAGAAACGAGAGACCGTGTGTGGCTGTTTTTATGAAAATCTGGGAATATTTGGCCAAGGAAACATTTCTGGTTGGTCTCGGGGAATGTAAAACAGTTAGGAAGGGAGACTTTTAAAACGGGATTGAGTGAAGTAGCAGCAAATATGTTGAATGAGCAATGAGCATGGAGAGCCTCATAAGTTTGACGAAATCACCTTATATCTTTCAGTCTAATAAGGCTATTTTACTTACATTAATAGCTTGCTGTCAGAAGCATGAATAAAGTAGTTAGGCAATTGTCCTATCTAAGTTTAGCTTAGAATGTAGCCTGATGTCTTTGTCTCTCCGATGTCAGATCTCAGCAACGATTGGTGAAGTGTTGAAATACCTTTTCTTTAGTGCAACATGACTGCAAGAGACAGGTTGGAATGTCTGACTGAAATACAGGACAAATCTAGCTGTTTTCTAAATTAGCGGTGATTGTTTGGTTGTGGAACTAAGGGCCAAATGTGGGACTGTACCGGACAATCCGAGACATGTGGTCACCCTACTTGGGAGAGATGCAATCTACCGGATCCTAGCCTATAGGGTGTGTACACTACACACTAGCATAAGTTATACCTTTCTTCTTTGCATACTCTCTCTCCTCTTCACTCTCTTCCTCCTCCCACTTCTTCTTCTCTTCTTCTCTCTCAGGGGGCTCCAAGGTCTCCTGACCCAAGCTTCCCCACTCAGGTGATTCGCGAACTTCCTCTGGATCACCACAGAGGAAGAATGAGAGGTTGGAGATCTATTTCTCTACAGGTTGATTAGTGCTGTTTGACTGCTCCCATTTTCAAGCTCCAACTTCGACAGGCTTTGACTATACACTCACTAGCACTACACACTAGCTCTATACATGTACAGCTCATCCACAGAAGATACCTTCAGTCTTTTTTCCTGTGTCCTCCTCCCTCCCCTCCTTTTTCTCAGAGGGTTTCCCGGTGTCCTGTGTGCCACCCGTCCCCTCCACTTCAGGCATTGGAGGGGCTGCGAGCACCAAAGGATCACATCATTCATTGATTTGTTATTTTGTTTGTTCATCCTCCCGTCTGTTCATTCATTCATTCATTCATAATACTAGTGTACCTAATTGATCCAGTCTATTTCAAAGGAGCACAATGAGTTATAAAACTACTAACTAATGCAGTCTTTCAAATCCTACACCATGACAGATACCTTCTGCCTCAATCTCCTTCTTTACCACTTCCTCTTCCTTTCCTTCTCCCTCAGAGGGGCTCTCACTCTCTCCAGGGCCCTCTGCCTCAGAGGGGCTCTCACTCTCTCCAGGGCCCTCTCCCTCAGAGGGGCTCTCACTCTCTCCAGGGCCCTCTCCCTCAGAGGGGCTCTCACTCTCTCCAGGGCCCTCTGCCTCAGGTTGGGGGGGAACTGTGAGTCAGAAAGGGCCCGAAAAACCAAAGTCAGAATTTGTTCACTTCGCCTCATCTCCTATGAACTACAAACTACAGGTCACTTAGAAAAACGTAACATTTTACACAGCTAGCAAGCTATAACCTTTATTTCTCTCCTTCTCTGTTGTCGTCTCTTTCTTTTCCTCTTTCTCCACCATCCGCTCATCTTTGCCAGAGGGCTTTTCTCTTTTCCCAGAGTCCACTGCTTCAGGCTTTTGTGTGACTGCGAAGCGAGCACCAGTGAGACATGAGCACTCTCAGAAAACTTAAAAAGTTATGTCCGTAACTCTGGTACCGCAAAACTTCAATTAACAGCCCAGGTGTTTATTTGCTTAAATCACTGAACAGGGAGATTTCTAAGGGTTTGTACTCCCGAAGTTGTTTACTTTTTTTTGCTTGCCTGTTAGCTAGCAGTCCTCTGCTGTTAGCAGCTAATGGCTAGCAGTTCTCTGCTGTTAGCAGCTAATGGCTAGCAGTTCTCTGCTGTTAGCAGCTAATGGCTAGCAGTTTCTTGCTGGCGAGTCATTACAAAATGATTGAATGTAACAAATAAAACATGAAATCAATCATGTTTATTTGAAACAGGCGTTTATTTGCTGAAACGTGTGCTGTTGCCCAGGTATTAAATGGAATGTGTGCTGTTGCCCAGGTATTAAATGGAATGTGTGCTGTTGCCCAGGTATTAAATGGGATGTGTGCTGTTGCCCAGGTATTAAATGGGATGTGTGCTGTTGCCCAGGTATTAAATGGGACAGGTGCTGTTGCCCAGGTATTAAATGGGACAGGTGGCTATTTGAGACTCAGCGTTTAATTGACATTTTTTGTAGGCTCCCATTATGATTTAATCAGACGCACAAAACAGACAATGTATCGATTTGAGTTGGATCTTCGTCAGGTCATACGTCAGGTAAATGCACCTACATAAATATCCTCAGAGGCATGTAGGCTACATCTGATCAATTAAATAAATTAATATAAATATTACACAGTATACATACAGTGCATTTGGAAAGTCTTCAGACCCCTTCATGTTTTACACATTTTGTTACGTTACAGCCTTAATTCAATTATATATTTGACTCATCAATCTACACACCCCATAATGACAAAGCGAAAACAGGTTTTCAGAAATGTTTGCAAATGAAATTCAAAATTCAAAACACAAATACATTATTTACATAAGTATTCAGATCCTTTGTTATGAGACTCAAAATTGAGCTCAGGTGCATCCTGTTTCCATTGATCATCTTTGAGATGTTTCTACAACTTGATTGGAGTCCACCTGTGGTAAATTATATTGATTGGACATTGGAAAGGCACACACCTGTCTATATAAGGTACCACAGTTGACAGTGCATGTCAGAGCAAAATCCAAGCCACAAGGTCAAAGGAATTGTCCGTAGAGCTTCAAAACAGGATAGTGTCGAGGAACAACCCTTCACAGCATTGAATGTCCCCAAGAACACGGTGGCCTCCATCATTCTTAAATGGAAGAAGTTTGGAACCACCAAGACTCTTCCTAGAGCTGGCCGCCCGGTCAAACTGAGAGATCGGGGACACGGGGCTTGGTCAGGGAGGTGACCAAGAACCCGATGGTCACTCTGACAGCGCTCCAGAGCTCCTCTGTCGAGATGGGTGAACCTTCTAGAAGGACAACCATCTCTGCAGCACTCCACCAATCAGGCCTTTATGGTAGAGTGGAAGCCACTCTTCAGTAAAAGGCACATGACAGCCAGCTTGGAGGCACCTAAAGGACTCTCAGACCTGAAAATAGCTGTGCAGTGATGCTCCCCATCCAACCTGAGAGAGCATCTGCAGAGAAGAAGAATGGGAAAAACTCCCCAAATACAGATGTGCCAAGCTTACCCAAGAAGACTCGAGGCTGTAGTCACTGCTGAAGCTGCTTCAACAAAGTACTGAGTAAAGGGTCTGAATACTTATGTAAATGTGGTATTTCAAATGTTTGTTTTTTATAAATTTGCTAAAATATATAAAAACCTGTTTTTGCTCCGTCATTATGGGGTATTGATGAGGGGGGAAAAACGATTGAATCCATTTTAGAATAAGGCTATAACGTCTGAATACATTCCGAATGCACTGTATATGGGAAAATATCCATGCATTTTGATTGGTTTATTCTTATGGGCGTGCAATACATTAAAAACAGGTGAGACAAATGTCTCAATCATTTTGTATATTATATAAGGAAAATGGGAAAATGCAGCCAGCCCCTGGGGAGCAGAACATATCTAGTTCCACATTTAGACCTCTTGGAGAGGTGGATTATCCTCAACATTATTTTTGAGGAAATGTATCCAAAAGGACTCTCGTCTCAGGAGGAAATTGTCAATATTGCCCCCCTCTATGTGGCATTTTCACATGTTCAATTCCCAGGTATTGAAGAGAGGACAAGTTGTGCTTTGCCTGGGAAAAGTGCAAAACAAGGGGACTTTTGATATCATTATTCTTTATGCAACTCCTGTATTCTGTGATTTTTAGCGCTCTGATCGCCTTTCCCACATACCCCAATCCGCATGGACACTTGATCAAATGAAGGACGTTTGGGGTGTTGCGGGATATTGTGCCTTTAATTTGTGTCTCTTTGCAAGTCTCTGGGTGAAAAAACCCTGCCATTTGTGAATCAAGTTGTCCTGAGTGCAATACCCACATAAGCCTACATAATACCCGTTGGGAATATCACTAAGAAAGTATCTTGCTGGGGTGTTCACACAGGGTAGGTGTGCGTAGAGAGCGCTCTGGACCGTACGCCCTTACACACGGTTCCTCCTACTCCTCCCTTGACATCAATTTCAACTCCGGCCTTCCCAGCCAGGGTGAGAGGCATATTTTAGGCCGTGGCAGGGGAAATAAAGGCCCAACATCACACCCTCACCACGGAAGAAGATGCACAAACACTTACTATGGAGAACGCAGGTAGGCCTACATGACACAGAGCCAGAAAAGTTGAATGTGATAAATCTATCCAGCAAGTCCCTATCTGAACCTTGTATCTGCTCTCAGCAAAGGCGTATCATTTGTACTGACAACACATTGTACTGACAACACATTGTACTGACAACACATTGTAATGACTGATTTTCAAACGTTTTTCAGAACTCTAAGACTGATGAAATTATTTGCTACAAATGATACTGTGTCTATTGGAAATGCCCATAATGTTGACACAAATTACATGGAAAATGAGAAGGCATCAGAAATCAACTTACCCTCAATGCAACGAATATGTAGCAAGTCTGCTATTTTCAGGGGTAAATCCACCTTTATGCCTCAGAGAAAGAAAGCCTTCCGATAAAAGGTAGTGCAATATTGGTACAGAACCTGGTGGACTATGAGACAGAGATGAATCGACAATTCTCTGACAATGTTTTGTATCAGAAACTCCCTTTGGACCTTACTTCCCAGTTAAATGCCTCTATTCATGACAAGCTCACGCTACTGCATATCTTGGCAGAGAGAAAATCCGTAAGAATGAGTACAACGCCCTATTATTGCCGGAATTGGGAGCCCGACAAAAAAAATATCCACTTTTGTTGACTCATTTCTCAAGCCATGTGTCTCCTCCTTGCCCTCCTTCACTGGGGACTATGGTGACATGATTAATGTACTCAGAAAAATTCCCCAGATCAATGACAACACACTACTGGCCTGTTTTGACTTTGAAAACCTATACATTTCTATACCCCACCAAGTTAGACTAGAGGCCCTGAGCTCCTTCTTGGAACAATGCCCTACAGACTCTCAGCTCCTCATGTATCAGAGACTTAGCAGAGCTGGTACTCACAAATAACTGTTTTATGTTTAGATGTGACTTTTTCCTACAAACAAAAGGAACCACTATGGGGAGTATGATGGCACCCAATTATGCCAATCATTATATGGGATTCTTAGAACATGAACACATTCACAACCCTGAGCAAAATAACTTTCTATCCAAGATCAAACTATGTCAACGTTATATACAGTTGAAGTTGGAAGATTACATACACCTTAGCCAAATACATTTAAATACACTCAGTTTTTCACAATTCCTGACATTTAATCCAAGTAAACATCCCCTGTCTTAGGTCAGTTAGGATCACCACTTTATTTTAAGAACGTGAAATTTCCGAATAATAGTAGAGAGAATGATTTATTTCAGCTTTTATTTCTTTCATCACATTCCCAGTTGGTCAGAAGTTTACAGTATTCGGCAGCATTGCCTTTAAATGGCTTAACTTGGGTCAAGCGTTTCGGGTAGCCTTCCACAAGCTTCCCTCAGTAAATTGGGTAAATTTTGGCCCATTCCTCCTGACAGAGCTGGTGTAACTGAGGCAGGATTGTAGGCCTCCTTGCTCGCACACGCTTGTCAGTTCTGCACACACATTTTCTAGGATTGAGGTCAGGGCTTTGTGATGGCCACTCCAATATCTTGACTTTGTTGTCCTTAAGCCATTTTGCCACAACTTTGGAAGTATGCTTGGTTTTGGAGCAGTGGCTTCTTCCTTGCTGGGCAGCCTTTCAGGTTATGTAGATATAGGACTCATTTTTACTGTGGATATAGATACTTTTGTACCTGTTTCCTCCAGCATCTTTACAATGTCCTTTGCTGTTGTTCTGGGATTGATTAGCACTTTTCGCACCAAAGTACGTTCATCTCTAGGAGACAGAACGCGTCTCCTTCCTGAGCGGTATGACGGCTGCGTTGTCCCATGGTATTTATACTTGAGTACTATTGTTTGTACAGATGAACATGGTACCTTCAGGCATTTGGAAATTGCTCCCAAGGATGAACCAGACTTGTGGAGGTCTACAATTATTTTTCAGGTTTTGAGGCTTTGGCTGAGGCTTTGGCTGATTTCTTTTGATTTTCCCATGATGTCAAGCAACGAGGCATTGCGTTTGAAGGTAGGCCTTGAAATACATCCACAGGTACACCTCCAATTGACTGAAAGGATGTCAATTAGCTTCTAAAGCTTCATTATTAATGGGAATTTTTCAAGCTACTTAAAGGCACAGTCAACTTTGTGTATGTGAACTTCTGACCCACTGGAATTGTGATGCATTGAATTATAAGTGAAATAATCTGTCTGTAAACAATTGTTGGAAAGATTACTTGTGTCATGCACAAAGTAGATGTCCTAACCGACTTGCCAAAGCTATAGATTGTTAACAAGAAATTTGTGGAGTGGTTGAAAAATTAGTTTTAATGACTCCGACATCAACTGTAGATGATACACTACATGATCAAAAGTATGCGGACACCTGCGTGCCGAACATCTTACTCAAAAATCATGGGCATTAATATCGAGTTGTCTTCCCCGTTTCTGCTATAACAGCCTCCACTCTTCAGGGAAGGCTTTCCACTAGATGTTGTAACATTGCTGCTGGGACTTCCTTCCATTCAGTCACAAGAGCAATAGCAAGGTCCGGCACTGATTTTGGGGGATTAGGCCTGGCTCGCAGTCTCCATTCCAGCTAATTTTAAAGGTGTTTGATTGGGATGAGGTCAGGGCTCTGTGCAGGCCAGTCAAGTTCTTCCACACCGATGTCAACAAACAATTTCTGTATGGACCTTGCTTAGTGTATCGGGGGCATTGTCATGCTGAAACTGGAAAAGGCCTTCGCAAAACTGTTGTCACAAAGTTGGAAGCACAGAATCGTCTAGAATGTCATTGTATGCTGTAGCATTAAGATTTCCTTTCACTTGAACTAAGAGGCCTAGCCAGAACCATGAAAAACAGCTCCAGACAATTTTTCATCCTATCCTATCATCTACCTATATCTAGTGTTTTTTGCAGGTAGCATAGGTAGCGTTCTCCTGGCATCCGCCAAATCCAGATTTGTCAGTTGGACTGCCAGGATGGTGAAGTGTGATTCATCACTCCAGAGAACGAGTTTCCACTGCTCCGGAGTCCAATAGCGGCGCTTGCCAGCCGACGCTTGGCACTGTGCATGTTGATCTTAGGCTTGTGTGCGGATGCTCGGCCATGGAAACCCATTTCATGAAGCTCCTGACGAACAGTTCTTGTGTTGATGTTACTTCCGGAGGCAGTTTGGAACTCAGTATTCAGTATTGAGGACAGACGATTTTTACATGCTACACACTTCAGTACTCGTGGTCCTGTTCAGTGAGCTTGTGTGGTCTACCACTTCGCGACTGAGCCATTGTTGCTCCTAGACAATTTCACTTCAAAATATAAGCAGTTGACCAGGGCCGCTCTAACAGGGCAGAAATTTGACTTGTTAGAAAGGTGGCATCCTATGTTGAAAGTCACTGAGCTCTTCAGTAAGGTCATTCTACTGTCACCTGTTTGTCTATGGAGATTGCATGGAGGTGTGCTCGATTTTATACACCTGTCAGCAACCAATGTTTCTGAAATAGCCGAATACCTTTGTTGATGTAGTGTATATTGGTATTATTTGCTGGGACTCCCATTGAACTTGAGATGCTCCATGAGTTCTTAGACAAGATGGCGCTGACAAACATAGTCACCCTGTTCCTAGCTCCTAGTCTTATTCCTTACATTGTTAGTTCAGAACGTTTCTTGAATTATTCCCAAAATTAATTTAGGGATATTTGATCGGCGGTCACTCACTAGCATTTCAACCAAAAATGTGACTTTCCTGAATTTGATCCTTAGTTTGTACCTCACAAGGCAATTCCACTGAGACCAGGGTCTGCTCCAAGATGACATCAACAGAGAACAGGAATTTGGAGTGGGCTTTTATTCCGACTCAGGAGGCGTGCATACCGTCCACCGCTTCTGAGTATATTACTTGCCAATGTTCAGTCCCTAAACAATAAAGTAGACGTGCTCAGGGCGAGGATCTCATTCCAGACAGACCTCAGGGACTGTAACATGCTCTATTTCAAGGAATCGTTGCTCTCTCTGGATATACTGTCCCTGTCCATTACAGTCAGCAGGGTTCTCCGTACATCGCACGGACAGGAAGAAAGAAATTCCTGGGAAAAAGAAAGGCGGAGGTGTATGTTTCATGAGTAACTCGTGGTGTGATTGTGGTAACGTACAGAAACTCAAGTCTTTTTGTTCTCCCGATCTGGAATAGCTCACCATCAAATGCTGTCCGCATTACCCCCGGAGATAATTATCTTCGGTAATCGTCATGGCTGTGATATCCCCCCTCAAGATGACCCCATGATGGCTCTCAAGGAACTACAATGGACTTTGTGCAAACTGGAAAGCGCATATCCTAAGGCCGTATTTATTGTAGCTGGGGATTTCAATAAAGCAAATCTGAGGAAAACACCACCGAAGGTTTCTCAACATAGCTCCTGCGCTACTCTCTAATTGAGAACTTTTGACCATTGCTACTCCCCCTTCCAGGACGGCCAAAAGGCCCCGTCCTCCCTTCAGCAAACCAGATCATGCCTCCATTCTGCTCTTCCCCTCCTATAGGCAGAAACGTAAGCAGGAAGTACCTGTGGTAAGGGCTGTTCAACATTGGTCTGACCAATTGGAATCTATGCTTCAAGACTGTTTTGATTATGCGGACTGGGATATCTTCCGGGTTGCCTCTGATATTAGCATTGACGTACACGGTGACTGAGTTCATCAGGAAGTGCATAGAGGATGTTGCACAAAGTGGAGTGTCAATTCAACAGCTCAGACATGAGACGTATGTGTCAGAGACTCCAGACAATCACAGAGAGTGAAGCGAAAACCAGCCATGTCGCGGACACCAACACCTTGCTCCCAGATAAGCTAAACACCTTCTTTGCCCACTTCGAGGAAAACACTGTGCTGCCGACGTGGGCAAACTCAGCTCACGAGGACTGTGAGCTCTTGTTCTCCGTGGCCGACAGTAAGACATTTAAGTCTGTTAACCCTCGCAAGGCTGACGGGCCAGCCGGCATCCCAAGCCGTGTTCTCAGAGCATGTGGAGTGTTTGCGGACATATTCAATCTCTCCCTATCCCAGTATGTTCTTCCCAATTACTTCAAGATGGCCACAATTGTTCCAATACCCAAGAAAGCGAAGGTAACTGAACTAAATGACTATAGCCCTGTCGCACTCACTTCTGTCATCATGAAGTGCTTTGAGAGGCTAGTTAAGGAACATATGACCTCCATCTGACCCGACACCCTAGACTCACTACAATTTGCATACCGCCCCAACAGATCTATGGATGACTCAATCGCCATCGCACTGCACACTGCCCCACCTGAGGAATACCTATGTAAGACTGCTGTTTATCGACTACAGCTCAGCCTTCAACACCGTAGTCCCCTCCAAGCTAATCACTAAGCTCAGGGCCCTGGGTCTGAACCCCGCCCTGTGCAACTGGGTCCTAGACTTCCTGATTGCCGACCCCAGGTGGTGAAGGTAGGCAACAACACCTTTGTTACGCTGCTCTTGAACACGGGGCTCCTACAAAGGGGTGACTCGACCAAATTAATTCTCATTGAAAGCAAGTCTAAGAAGCGGTAGACCTTTAGAAAATATTTACTAAATAAACTAAAGTGAACCCCCCAAAACAATCTAAAAGTAACACAAGAAAATTACATAACAATAATGAGGCTATATACAGGGGGTAACGGTACCAAGTCAATGTGCGGGGGGTACAGGTTTGTCGAGGTCATTTGTAAAGTGACTATGCATAGGTAATAAACAACGAGTAGTAGCAGTTTAAAAATAAGGGGAGGGAGGGTGTCAATGTAATGTAAATAGTGTGGGTGGCCATTTGATTAATTGTTCAGCAGTCTTATGGTTTGGGGGTAGAAGCTATTGGTCCTAGACTTGGCGCTCCTGTACCGCTTGCCGTGCGGTAGCAGAGAGAACAGTCTATGACTTGGGTGACTGCAGTCTTGGACACTTTTTTGGGCCTTTCTCTGACACCACCTGGTATAGAGGTCCTGGATGTTAGGAAGCTTGGACCCAGTGACGTACTGGGCCGTACACACTACCTTCTGTAGCGCCTTAGGGTCAGATGCCGAACAGTTGCCAAACCAGGCAGTAAAGCAACTGGTCAGGATGCTCTCGATGGTGCAGCTGTAGACCTTTCTGAGGATCTCAGGACCCATGCCAAATCTTTGGTGAACTTAAAATTCTCGACCCGCTTCGCTTCAGCCCCGTTGATGTTAATGGGGCCTGTTCGGCCCACCTTTTCCTATAGTCCACAATCAACTCCTTTGTCTTGCTTACATTGAGGGAGAGGTTGTTGTCCTGGTAACACAATGCCAGGTCTCCTTCCTCCTCCCTATAGGCTCTCTTATCAGCCTATGACCTCCTCCCTCCTCCCTATAGGCTGTCTTATCGTTGTCGGTGTCGTTGTCGTCAGTAAACTTAATGGTGGTTGGAGTTGTGCTTGGCCACGCAGTTGTAGGTGAACAGGGAGTACAGGAGGGGCATGCACCCCTGAAGGGCCCCAGTGTTGAGGATCAGCGTGGCAGATGTGTTGTTGCCTACCCATATCACCTGGGGGCGGCCCGTCAAGTCCAGGATCCAGTTGCAGAGGGATGTGTGTAGTCCCAGGGTCCTTAGCTACGTGTTGAGCTTTGAGGAGAACTAAGGTGTTGAACGCTGAGCTGTAGTCAATGAACAGCATTCTCACATAGGTGTTCCTTTTGTCCAGGTGGAAAAGGGCAGTGTGAAGTGCGATTGAGATTGCGTCACCTGTAGATCTGTTGGGACGGTATGCGAATTGGAGTGGGTCTAGGGTTTCCCGGCATGATGGTGTTGATGTGAGCCATGACCAGCCTTTCAAAGCACTTTATGGCTACCAATGTGAGTGCTACGGGGCGGTAATCATTTAGGCAGGTTACCTTCGCTTTCTTGGGCACAGGGACTATAGTGGTCTGAAACATGTAAGTATTACAGACTCGGTCAGGGAGAAGATGAAAATGTCAGTGAAGACACTTGCCAGTTGGTCACGTATGCTTTGAGTACACGTCCTGGTAATCCGTCTGGCCCCGTTGCTTTGTGAATGTTGACATGTTTAAACGTCTTGCTCACATTGGCTATGGACAGCCTGATCACACAGTCTTCTGGAACAGCTGGTCCTCTCATGCATGCTCAGTGTTGCTTGCCTCGAATCAATCATAAAAGGCATTTAGCTCGTCTGGTAGGCTCGTGCCACTGGGCAGCTGGCGGCTGGGTTTCCCTTTGTAGTCCGTAATATTCTTCAAGCCCTGCCACATCCGACGAGCATCAGAGCCGGTGTAGTATGATTCAATCTTAGTCCTGTATTTACGCTTTGCCTGTTTGATGAGGGAATAGCTGGATTTCTTATAAGTGTCCGGATTAGTGTCCCGTTCCTTGAAAGCGGCAGCTCTAGCCTTTAGCTCGGTGTGGATGTTGCCTGTAATCCATAGCTTATGGTTGGGAAATGTACGTACGGTCTCTGTGGGGAAGATGTCGTCGATGCACTTATTGATGAAGCCGGTGACTGAGGTGGTATACTCCTCAATGCCATTGGATGAATCCCGGAACATATTCCAGTCTGTGCTAGCAAATCAGTCCTGTAGCGTAGCATCCACATCATCTGACCACCTCCGTATTGAGCAAGTCACTGGTACTTCCTGCTATAGTTTTGGCTTGTAAGCAGGTATCAGGAGGATATAATTATGGTTAGATTTGCTAAATGGAGGGTGAGGGAAAGCTTTGTGTTTGGAGTAAAGGTGGTCTAGAGTTTTTTTCCTCTGGTTGCACATTCTGGCAGAAATGAGGTAAAACGGATTTAAGTCTAAGCCTGCATTAGTCCACTAGGAACGCCGCTTCTGGATGAGCATTTTCTTGTTTTCTTATGGCCTTATACAGCTTGTTGAGTGTGGTCTTAGTGCCGGCATCGGTTTGTGGTGGTAAATAGAGGCTCTCTTGGTAGATAGGGTGGTCTACAGCTTATCATGAGGTATTCTACCTTAGGCGGGCAATACCTCGAGACTTCTTTAATATTAGACACTGCAGTTATTGACAAATTGACACACACCCCCGCCCCTCGTCTTACCAGATGTAGCTGCTCTGTCCTTCCGATGCACGGAGAAGCCAGCCAGTTCTATATTGTGTCATCGTTCAGCCACGACTCTGTGTATCAGATTTCAGGTAAGACCCAAGTGCAGACTGTGTTGATGTAACAATATTTATTGCAACAACAGGGGCAGGCAAACAGCAAGTGAAGGCAGGGGATTGATAATCCAGAGTAGTGGGGTCAAGGCACAGGACAGCAAGGGTCAAAACCAGGAGGATGAGAAAAAGAGAGACTGGGGAAAAGCAGGAGCTGAGACAAAATGCTGGTTGACTTGATCAAACAAGAAGAACTGGTACAGAAAGACAGAAAACACAGGTATAAATACCCAGGGGATAAGTGGGGAAGATGGGCGACACCTGGAGGGGGTGGAGACAAGCACAAGGACAGGTGAAACAGATTAGGGCATGACACTGTGAAACATAAGATATTACCATTTTTAATGTCCCGTTGGTAGGATATTATTAATCGTAGATTGTCCAGTTTGTTTTCCAATGATTACACGTTGGCCAATAATACGGAGGCAAGAGGTGGTTTACCTACACGTCGGCAAATTCTTACAAGGCACCCCGCCCTCCTCCCCCTTTTATTCACACTGATGATGGGGATTTGGGCCTTGTCTTGACAAAGCAGTATATCCTTCGCGTCAGACTCATTAGAGAAAAAAAATCTTTGTCCAGTTCGAGGTGAGTAACAGCTGTTCTGATGTCCATAAGCTCTTTTCGGTCATAAGAGATAGTAGCAGCAACATTATGTACAAAATGAGTGCAAAAATACATAAAAACACAGTTGATTAGGAGCCTGTAAAACAGCAGCCATCCCTCCGGTGCCATTATATACATTGAGAAATAGTGTATTCCGGGTAGTTCCAAAGATATCTGTTGTTACCTTGGTGAGTAAAAACCCTTCCTACCCTTTTATGGTTATACAACTGTCATAAATAATGCACAGTGACAAATTGTGATGTAAATGTTATTACTATGTACTGCTGTATCACAATACAATTTTTTTGTTTTTGTTATTCAGTCATTTTTTTAAGTTGTCCTGCTTTACCAACCATATTTAGCTAAAGTAGGACAGCATGGAGTGCAGTAGTTCTTCCTTTTTGAAGTTACGCCGCTACCGTTTGTGGTCGATGGTGGCAGATTGTGGTAAATTGCAACCATGGCTGACACTTAAATAATGTGCCATAGAATTGTAGCTAAAGAGGGACAGTCTTATAGGCTTTTCCAATGGAGGAAAGATATCCAATTTACATTAGGGACCACCTGTACTTAGGTTATGTAGGGCTCTCTGGTTCTTGTAGTACTATATCCGTGTACTAATGTTATTAGTACTGCTATATGAGTGAATTCAGAAAAAGTGGGACACTTTTTGCAGGTCAATCAATCAATCAAATGTATTTATAAAGCCCTTTTTACATCAGCTGATGTCACAAAGTGCTATACAGAAACCCAGCCTAAAACCCTAAACAGCAAGCAATGCAGATGTAGAAGCACAGTTGCTAGGAAAAACTCACTAGAAAAGCCAGAACCTAGGAAGAAACCAAGAGAGGAACCAGGCCAGTCCTCTTGAGATTATAACAGTACATGGCCAAGACGTTCAAACGTTCATAGACGACCAGCAGGGTCCGTCTTCTGTAACCTCTTCTATCCAACATATGGTACCTTTCTGGAATTGTCAGATGTTTCCTGATCACACAAATGTCAATTATATTGTAATTGGGGTACAATTAGGACTAGAATAATGGTGTCCCAGTTTATCTAACCTGCTATTCCAGTGTGCCAAAATCAAACTGAAATATGGTTTTGACTCAGTGTATACATGGGTGTGTCATGCCTCCTGTGAATATGATATCAACATTTGATATCAACATCTTGAGGATTTCAGAAATGTATCATGTGTTGGGCTAATATGTTGGATAGATGTCGAAAAAGGCTATAGAAAGTGTCCCACTTATTTTGAATTCACCCTATGTGGATTGTGCACTCGGGACAACTTTACTCACAAATGGCAGTTTTTTTTTACAACTCAGAGACTGGCAAAGAGTCTGACAAAGAGAAACAAATTAAAGGCCACACTGCAACACCACAAACGTAATTTATTTGATCAAGTGTCCATGCGGAAACACATTCAGAGCGCTTAAAACCAGAATCAAGTAACACAGGATTTGCTTAAGAAATAATGATATCAAAAGTCCCCTTGCTGTGCACTTTTCCCAGGCAAAGTACAACTTGTCCTACCTTTGCTACCTGGGAATTAAACATGTAAAAATGCCACGTAAAGGGGATATTCTCAATTTCCTCCTGAGACGAGAGTCCTTTTGGATATATCAAATGAAATTTTATTGGTTAGCAGATATTATTGCGAGTGTAACTAAATGCTTGTGCTTCTAGTTCCGACAGTGCAGTAATATCTAACAAGTTATCTAACAATTCCACAACATCTTGGCGGCAGGTAGCCTAGTGCTTAGAGCATTGGACTAGTAACCGAAAGGTTGCAAGATCAAATGGATGATAGCGGGGTGAACAGAGAGTGGCTCGGGTGGTTGTTGTCCTTGATGATCTTTTTGGCCTTCCTGTGACATCGGGTGATGTAGATGTCCTGGAGGGCAGGTAGTTTGCCCCCGGTGATGTGTTGTGCAGTTCCAACTACCCTCTGGGAGCCCTGCGGTTGTGGGCGGTGCAGTTGCCGTACCAGGCGGCCCGACAGGATGTTCTCAATTGTGCATCTGTAAAGGTTTGTGAGGGTTTTAGGTGACAAGCCAAATTTCTTCAGCTTCCTTCTTCACCACCCTGTCTGTGTGGGTGGACCATTTCAGTTTTTCAGTGATGTGTACGGCGAGTAATATACAACTTTTCACCTTCTCCACTGCTGCCCCGTCGATGTGGATACGGGGGTGCTCCTTCTGCTGTTTTCTGAAGTCAACGATCATTTGTTCAACATTCTGTCTCCAAGAAGATTTCTATAAAATGTGTTCTGCTCATAGGGGGCTGCCTTTTCCCATTTTCCTCATATAATATTGTATACAAAATTATTAATGCATTTGTCTCACCTGTTTTTAACCTATTGCACATCAATATTACTTGACAAAAATAAACTAATCAAAATGTATTCATATTTTTCCATATATGCCGACTGTGTAATATTTATTTTGATGTTAATGTATCGTATTAATTTGACTGGATGTATTCAATGACCGGTTGTAGCCTACATGCCTCTAGTCCAGAGGTTAATTAAGTAGGTGTGTTTCACAGTGGTGTATGACCTGATAAAGATCCAACTCAGACCGACACGTTGTCAAATCAAATCAAACTTTATTTGTCATTGGCGCCGAATACAACAAGTGTTAAATCCACTTTAATCAGTGTAGATGAAGGGGAGGAGACAAGTTAAAGGATTTTTAAGACATCAAATCAAATCAAACTGTATTTGTCACATGCGCCAAAGACAACAGGTGTCGGTAGACCTTACCGTGAAATGCTTACTTAGAAGCCCTTAACCAACAGCGCAGTTCAAGAAGAAGTTAAGAAAATATCTACCAAATAAACTAAAGTAATAAATAATAAAAAAGTGTCATCTGTCTGTTTTGTGCATCTGATTAAGTCACCATGGGAGCATAGCAGAGTTGCGGACATTACTTTTGTCTTTGATACATTGTTCTGTCCTGTACCTGATGCATGCAAGTTGCATGTGCATATTTTTCTATTCTTTCTTATTTTTTCACCCACAGAAAACAACACTAAAGTTTTACCATAAGGATGGGTCCATGGGGATTTAAAAACAGACTCTTCATAGACATAATTTATCAGCACTATACTGTAGCTACCTTATAGTAAGTGTATTAGTCTGTCTATGAACAATGACACAGCTACAAGTACTTTACTTCTACTACACATTAACCTACCAGTACACACAATGCACAATAGACCTATACCTTCTTCAGTCTTTTCCTCTTTCTCCTCCACTCCCTCTTTCTCCTCCACTCCCTCTTTCTCCTCCACTCCCTCTTTCTCCTCCACTCCCTCTTTCTTTAGTCCTATCTTAGAGGGAGTATCACTCGTCGCATTGTCCTCTGCTTCAGCAGGTTTGGAGGTGACTGTGAACATTGAAAGATTTTGTCCTTTACAGTCCAAATATGCATGTCTCTCTACAAAACGCATAGTACTACAGAACTACAGTACCCACATACTAGACCTACACAATGCGGCTACAATACAACAGCTATACCTTCTTCAGTCTCTTCCCTCCTCTCTTTCTCCTTCATCTCTTCTTCCTCACCCTCTTTTTCAGAGGGAATCTCAGTCTCTCCTGCATCTTCTGCCACTTCACTATTAGCATCTGTACAAAAAACATTGCAACCTCCAAAAGAAGTATGTGCAAAAATATTGTTATTTTCAAAGAGCTCTAAGGGGTATCTAACCTCTAAAATAGGAATGACTAATCTGTCAAGGCATGTGGGAAACAAGTTGTAAATAGGGAACATTCTCCTTTAATCTGCATTTGGGAAAACAGCGTCATGGTTTCCCTCTGGAAAATATTGGAAAATATTCAGACCCCTTGACTTTTTCCACGTTTTTTAAAAAGTTACAATGGATTGAATTGTTTCCCCCCCTGATCTATCTACACACAATACGCCAAAATGACAAAGCGAAAGCAGGTTTTATAAATTTTTGCACATTTCTACTCCCCCCCCCCCCATGAATACCTTATTTACATAAGTATTCAGACCCTTTGCTATGACACTCGAAACTGAGCTCAGGTGCATCCTGTTTCCAATGATCATCCTTGAGATGTTTGTACATCTTGATTGGAGTCCACCTGTGGTAAATTCAATTGATTGAACATGATTTGGAAAGGCACACACCTGTCTATATAAGGTCCCCCAGTTGACAGTGCAAGTCAGAACAAAAACCAAGCCATGAGGTTGAAGGAATTGTCCATGGAGCTCCGAGACAAGATTGTGTCGAGGCACCAA
Source organism: Oncorhynchus nerka (assembly GCF_034236695.1). Taxonomy (NCBI): domain Eukaryota; kingdom Metazoa; phylum Chordata; class Actinopteri; order Salmoniformes; family Salmonidae; genus Oncorhynchus; species Oncorhynchus nerka. The sequence goes on along the minus strand of NC_088414.1, from coordinate 3,718,141 downwards.
AAATCTTCCTAGAGCTGGCCGCCCGGCCAAACTGAGCAATCGGGGGAGAAAGGCGATACTTATGTAAATAAGGTATTTATGATGGACAACCATCTTTGCAGCACTCCACCAATCAGACCTTTATGGCAGTGCCCAGATAGAAGCCAATCCTCAGTAAAAGGCACATGGAGTTTGCCAAAAGGCACCTAAAGGACTCAGACCATGAGAAACAAGATTCTCTGGTCTGATGATACCAATATTAAATTATTTGGCCTGAATGCCATCGTCACATATGTAGAAAACATGGCACCATCCCTACGGTGAAGCATAGTGATGGCAGCATCATGCTGTGGGGATGTTTTTCAGTTGCAGGGACTGGGAGACTAGTCAGGAACGAGGGAAAGATGAACAGAGCAAAGTACAGAGAGATCTTAGATTTTTTTTTAAACTGTTCCAGAGACCTCAAGACCTCAGATAGGGGAAAAGGTTCACCATCCAACAGGACAACAACCCTAAGCACCCAGCCAAGACAATGCAGGAGTGGCTTCGGGACACGTCTCTGAATGTTCTTGAGTGGCCCAGCCAGAGACCAGACTTGAACCCGATCGAACATCTCTGGAGAGACCTGAAAATAGCAGTGCAGCGATGCTCCCCATCCAACCCGACAGAGCTTAAGAGGATCCGGAGAGAAGAATGGGAGAAACTCCCCAAATACAGGTGTGCCAAGCTTGTAGCATCAAGGAGACTCGAGGCTGTAATTGCTGCCAAATACAGTGTTGCTGTAAGATTATCCCGAGACAATTTGCTGATACACAAAGCAACTCTAAAAACATTGAAAACGCACTGTCCTTAGAGGTCAGGGTGTGACTAGGTTGGGAAATCTATGTTTATATTTCTATGTTGGCAGAGTATGGTTCCCAATCACAGGCAGCTGTCTATCGTTGTCTCTAATTGGGGATCATACTTAGGCAGCCCTTTTCCCACCTTTTGTTTTGGGATCTTGTCTTTTTGTGTTGCATATGTTGTACTCCTAGCTTTTTGTTCGATGAGTTGTTTATCGTTTTTGGTGGAACATTTAAAATGAAAGAAAATGTACGCCTACCACGCTGCACCTTGATCCGGTCATTCTACAAACGAGGAGCATTTCAGAAGATCCCACCACCAACGGACCAAGCAGCGTGGTCAGGAGGACTGGACCTGGAGGAAATCCTGGAGGGAGCAGGACCCTGGACAAGGGCCAGGGAGTATCGCCGTCCGAAGGAGGAGATAGAGGCACCGAAAGTGGAACGGCGACGATACGAGGAGATAGCTCAACGAAAGCAAGCACGAGAGGCAGCCCCAACACATTTTTGGGGGTGGGGGGCACAAGGGGAGATTGGCGGAGTTCAGACCTGAGCCAACTCCCTGTGGTTACTGTGGGGAGCGTGTGACTGGTCAGGCACCGTGTTATGCGGTGATGCACACAGTGCCTCCAGTGAGCATTCACAGGCCGGTGCGCTCTGTGCCAGCGCCCCGCATTTGCCAGGCGGAAGTTGGCTTCCAGCCAGGACGGGTTGTGCCAGCTCTACGCTCGAGACCTCCAGTGTGCCTCCACGGCCCAGTGTATGAGGTGCCTGCTCCACGCACCAGGCTTCCAGTGCATCTCCCCAGTCCGGTGAGACCTGTTCCGGTTCCACGTACCAGGCCTCCAGTATGTCTCCCCACTCTGGAAAGCCCTGTGGAAGCTCAACACACCAGACTTCCAGTACGTCTCCTCAGTCCGGTGAGAACTGTTCCGGCTCCATGTACGAAGCCTCCAGTGATGATCCATGGCCCGGAGCCGGTAGTTATGATCCATGGCCCAGAGCTGGTAGTTATGATCCATGGCACGAAGCCTCCAGTGATGATCCATGGCCCAGAGCCTGTAGTGATGATCCATGGCCCAGAGCTGGTAGTTATGATCCATGGCCCAGAGCCTGTAGTGATGATCCATGGCCCAGAGCCTGTAGTGATGATCCATGGCCCAGAGCCTGTAGTGATGATCCATGGCCCAGAGCCTGTAGTGATGATCCATGGCCCGGAGCCGGTAGTTATGATCCATGGCCCAGAGCCTGTAGTGATGATCCATGGCCCGGAGCCTGTAGTGATGATCCATGGCCCAGAGCCTGTAGTGATGATCCATGGCCCGGAGCCTGCATTGAAAATCCAGGGCACGGAGCCTCCAGTGATAATCCATGGCCCGGAGCCTCCAGTGATAATCCATGGCACGAAGCCTCCAGTGATGATCCATGGCCCGGAGCCTGCATTGAAAATCCAGGGCACGGAGCCTCCAGCGACGGTCCCCAGTCTGGAGCCTCCAGCGACGGTCCCCAGTCCGGAGCCTCCAGCGACAGTCTCCAGTCCGGAGTCTCCAGCAACGGTCTCCAGTCTGGAGTCTCCAGCAACGGCCCCCAGTCCAGTGTCTCCAGCGACGATCCACAGTCCTGAGCCTTCAGGGATGAGCTGCAGTCCGGAGCCTTCAGCGACGATCTGCAGTCCGGAGCCTCCAGCGGAGGTTCCCAATTCAGAGCCTCCGGCGATGATCCACGGTCCGGTTCCTCCGGCAACAATTCACGGTTCGGAGTCTCCGGCGACGATCAACAGTCCAGTTCCACAGAAGCGGAGGGATCAGCGCAGGGAGCGGGGGCTATGTCCCGAACCGGAGCAGCCACCGAGGGTAGATGCCCACCCGGGCCCTCCCCTCCGCTCAATACGGTGCAGTCGTCCTGCCCAGCGACAGCCCCGAAACCGGAAGGATCTGGAGATGGTCTGTATAGAGGAGTGGGCCAAAATCCCTACTGCAGTGTGTGCAAACCTGGTCAAGAACTACAGGAAACGTATGATCTCTGTAATTGCAAACAAAGGTTTCTCTACCAAATATTAAGTTATGCTTTTCTGATGTATCAAATACTTATGTCATGCAATAAAATGCAAATTAATTACTTAAAAATCATACAATGTGATTTTCTGGATTCCGTCTCTCACAGTTGAAGTGTACCTATGATAAAAATTACAGACCTCTACATGCTTTGTAAGTAGGAAAACCTGCAAAATCGGCAGTGTATCAAATACTTGTTCTCCGCACTGTATATATTTAGATATATACAGTTGAAATCAGAAGTTTACATACACTTAGTTTGGAGTCATTAAAACACATTTTTCAACCACTCCACAAATGTCTTGTTAACAAACTATAGTTTTGGAAAAGTCAGATTGGACATCTACTTTGCGCATGAAACAAGTAATTTTTCCAACAATTGTTTACAGACAGATTATTTCACTTATAATTCACTGTATTACAATTCCAATGGGTCAGAAGTTTACATACACTAAATTGACTGGACCTTTAAACAGCTTGGACAAATTCCAGAAAATGATGTCATGGCTTTAGAAGTTTCTGACTGGCTAATTGACATAATTTGAGTCAATTGGAGGTGTACCTGTGGATGTATTTAAAGGCCTGCCTTCAAACTCAATGCCTCTTTGCTTGACATCATGAAAAAAAAAAAAAAGTAAATTGTGGACCTCCACAAGTCTGGTTCATCCTTGGGAGCAATTTCCAAATGCCTGAAGGTACCACGTTCACCTGTACAAACAATAGTACGCACGTATAAACACCAGGGGACCACGCAGCCGTCATAACGCTCAGGAAGGAGACGGGTTCTGTCTCCTAGAGATTAATGTACTTTGGTGCGAAAAGTGCAAATCAATCCCAGAACAACAGCAAAGGACCTTGTGAAGATGCTGGATGAAACAGGTACAAAAGTATCTATATCCACAGTAAAACGAGTCCTATATCGAAATAACCTGAAAGGCCGCTCAGCAAGGAAGAAGTCACTGCTCCAAAACTGCCAAAAAAAAGCCAGACTACGGTTTGCAACTGCACAATGGGGACAAAGATTGTACTTTTTGGAGAAATGTCCTCAGGTCTGATGAAACAAACATCTTACTGTTCGGCCATAATGACCATCATTATGTTTGGAGGAAAAAGGGGGAGGCTTGCATGCCGAAGAACACCATCCCAACCGTGAAGCACGTGGGTGGCAGCATCATGTTGTGGGGGTGCTTTGCTGCAGGAGGGACTGGTGCACTTCACAAAATAGATGGCATCATGAGGCAGGACAATTATGTGGATATATTGAAGCAACATCTCAAGACATCAGTCAAGTTAAAGCTTGGTCACAAATGGGTCTTCCAAATGGACAATGACTCCAAGCATACCTCCAAAGTTGTGGCAAAATGGCTTAAGGACAACAAAGTCAAGCTATTGGAGTGGCCATCAAAAAGCCCTGACCTCAGTCCTATAGAACATTTGTGGGCAGAACTGAAAAAGCATGTGCGAGCAAGAAGGCCTACAAACCTGACTCAGTTACACCAGCTCTATCAGGAGGAATGGGCCAAAATTCATCCAACTTATTGTGGGAAGCTTGTGGAAGGCTACCTGAAACTTTTGACCCGAGTTAAACAATTTAAAGGCAATGCTACCAAATACTTATTGAGTGTATGTCCACTTCTGACCCACTGAGAATGTGATGAATGAAATAAAAGCTGAAATAAATAATTCTCTCTACTATTATTCTGACATTTCACATTCTTAAAATAAAGTGGTGATCGTAACTGACCTAAGACAGGGAATTCTTACTTGGATTAAATGTCAGGAAATGTGTATGTACATTTCTGACTTCAACTGTATATATATACAGTATATATATATATATATATATTCTTTTTTTGTCTATATAAATTAGCTAGCCCAAATAGAACTGTCAGCAATGTTTATTAAGATAGCTAGGTAGCTGGTTCATCTTGGACAATTTTAGATTAAATTTAACAGGGTGAGGTCTGGGTACATTACATATATATACATTACTACATGACCAAAAGTATGTGGACATCTGCTGGTCGAACATCTCATTCCAAAATCATGGGCAATAATATGGAGTTGGTCCCCCCTTTGCTACTAAAATAGCCTCCACTCATCTGGGAAGGCTTTCCACTATATGTTGGAACATTACTGTGGGAACTTGCTTCCATTCAGCTACAACAGAATTAGTGAGTTCAGGCACTGATGTTGGGCAATTAGGAGTTCGCAGTCTGTGATCCAATTCATCCCAAAGGTGTTGATTAGGTTGAGGTCAGGGCTCTGTGCAAGCAAGTCAAGTTCTTCCACACTGACTGTAGCCACAAAGTTGGAAGCACAGAATCATCTAGAATGTAATTGTATGCTGTAGTGTTGATTTCCCTTCACTGGAACAAAGGGGCCTTGCCCGAACCATGAAAAACAGCCACAGACCATAATTCTTCTTCCAACAAACTTTACTGTTGGCACTATGCATTCGGGCAGGTAGTGCTCCTGGCATCTGACAAACCCAGATTTTTCCATCGGACTGCTAGATGGTGAAGTGTGATTTATCACTCCAGTGAACGCGTTTCCACTGCTCCAGAGTCCAATGGCGGCGAGCTTCACACCACTTCAGTCGACGCTTGGGATTGTACATGGTGATTTTAGGCTTGTGTGCGGCTGCTTGGCCGTGGAAACTCATTTCATGAAGCTCCCGACGAACAGTTCTTGTGATGACATTGCTTCCAGAGGCAGTTTGGAACTCGGGAGTCAGGGTTGCTAACGAGGACAGACAAGTTTTATGCGCTAAGCGGTTCAGCATTCAGCGGTCCCGTTCTGTGAGCTTGTGCTGCTCCTAGACTTTTCTACTTCACCATAACTTACAATTGACTAAATTTCACAAACTGACTTGTTGGAAAGTTAGCATCCTATGACGGTGCCACGTTGAAAGTCACTGAAGTCTTCAGTATGGCCATTCTACCGCCAATATTTGTCTATGGAGATAACATTGCTGTGTGCTCGATTTTATACACCTGTCACCAATGGGTGCGGCTGAATAGCCGAATCCTCTAACTTGAAGAGGTGTCCACATACTTTTGCATATATAGTGTATCTTGCCTATCAATGATGTCAAGAAGTTTGTATGAATTTCTTGTTTGTCTCTTAAGGTAATAACATGACAACTGCGTCAGTGTTTGGGACAACCATTCCCCCAAATACTGGCTGAAGACCTAGCTGGCCAATAACTAGCTAACACCAGACACAAGTATATTTGCCTTTGATGAATAGGGGAAACGACTTATTAGATTTGCTGACACGCTGCAGTCAAATTTTGGCACCAGTAGACTAGCTACCTAGCTATGTAAACCACGCCCCTCTGCGAACATGCCTTCTGCGACGTTGGTTACAAGACTGTACTTATGTATGAAAATGAGGCTTTTTGTGATGTCACAAAAAGCCCTGAATAATCCTGCCTCCATCCAGCCTCCTACATCAAAGTGTTTGACATACTTTGGAGATAGATGCATTTCACATTGCTGAGATACTCTACTTTGATCTAGTTTCATCCAAATATCATCCAGTTGAATGAAAAACATGATTTTGAGCGTTCGGGACCTTTAAGATGACCAGGCTATTGACCATTCAATGACCACATATTGATTATGCAGCACTACTGGGTGTATGGGTGCCATAGAAATACAATCTGTTCTATGTATGGTTCCAGGTGTACCCTAGAAGTAGTCTCTATCAACAGCCAGGTGACATGAGAGTCTGCCATAGAGAGCCATTGCCTATCTATACATAGGTATGGCCTTTTCTGTGACGGAGACACATAAGAGCTATTCATCTCTATGAAGCTTACCTAGAAGATAATTTAGCTTACACGCTCCCTGAGGATTTTCCTCCCAGGCGGTCACCCCTCCACGCCAACTGATCCTAGTATAGATCGTGCTGCTGAGCCGCAGAGAGAGGGGACACTGGCAGCTGTTCCGAGAGCACCTTGTCCCCCTCGTCCCGCATTCCACAGCTGGCTCCCAGCCATCATACCTCATCACCGTGACCCCGCCCCCATCCCCCTCATGTTTGAGTCTCGCGATTTCCCCTCTCCCCATTCTCCATACGGGATAGGTAGCGATTGGTTAACACCTCCTCATACATGCATGCACACGTGCGTAAACACAACACACACGTATGCATGTACACAGGGATACCACAGAGAAGACCCACTGGGTCATATCATTGTCTAGTTTTGGTTGACATTTGGTTGAGTTGTCAACTAATGTTAATTCAATGTGAAATCAACAAAAAATGTCACCATATCATTGGATGTAGGTTGAAAGTTGGCTGAAAAAAATGCAAAATTCCAATATGTTGATGACTTTTTTCAAATCAAATCAGTTTTCTACATTTGTTTGTTGAAATGACATGGAAACAACATTGATTCAACCAGTTTTTTCCCAGTGGGGACAAACACACACACTGAAAAAGAGTGTCACCAAATGGTGGTGGACTCTGAAAGATGCTTCGATTATAGGTGCAACGGTCCCAGAGTCCCGGTAAGAGGACTGAATAACCAGCAGGGGACAAGGATACAATTCACACTTTATTGCCACACCGGACAGACAGGCACACTGGAAACAAGAATAGAAGGAACCAGGTGTAATTGATAGTGTAAGTGATCATTTTATGTTCAGTCATGCACTAAAGGATGTCCAGAGGAAGTCCAGAGGCAGGATTGTCCATGTGGAAAAAGTCCAGATGGGAGTTGAGGTGAAGGACAGGAGTTTATAGAGGTTGTTTCAACCTGCCATCCTGGAAACAACTAAAGAGTTCAAGGGCAGACTGGGGTCTCCAACCCCTGGCTGGGGTCTCCAGCCGGCTGGGGTCTCCAACCCCTGGCTGGGGTCTCCAACCCCTGGCTGGGCCACTGGTTTGCTGACCAGCTGACTCTGTTCTCTGGCAACCTGGTCCCTAATACATAGGTGTGAAGTGGCCTTCTGCAACAGAACAGTCCCAGGGCGCGTGCACACACACACACACACACACACACACACACACACACACACACACACACACACACACACACACACACACACACACACACACACACACCTCCCTATGGGGGCTGATCTCTCAGGGACACTGAAGTTACACTGGCTGATCTAGCAAAACAGAGAGCATAAATGCATTTAATCTCAGTTACCCACGCTGCCTTGGGGGAGAGAGCGCTTCACAGCCATACCGGCATTAATCTCAATCGGCTCGTCAGCTCAACCCGCACTGTCTGAATGGCACGTACGCACACACACACCCAGGGAGATGGGGTTGGATTTGTGTGTGTGTGTGTGTGTGTGTAGAGGGCAGCTTAGCGGAGCAGGACAGTGATGGAGCTCTCAGATCATCTGCTCTGGTCACTGCCAGCAGTTTGATCGAGAGTCAACACAGCAACACTGTTTGCCCTCTAGAGCTCCCTGACTCCCCACACCAATTCTCAACCAGCAGGCAGACTGCCTCCCTACAGAATCATGTTCACAGTGCCTGGCAGCATGTCATTCCAGCCACCAAAATTCCTTGACATAAACCGTACAAGTGAAATACTGCATCCATATTAGGAAGTCGTGACAGAGTTTTACCTGAAATTTGACATCTTCCTAATATGAATGCCGTAGATGTGGAGGTAGCCTACATGGAATTGTAAAATGTGAAGGAGGTGAATTTATGCATTGTCGAATATGGAGCAAATTGTGAATAGAGTATAGACCTTTGAAATTGTGTGTTGACAGCAAGTTTGATCAAGAGTGGTTCAAGGCCTCTTTATGAGTTGTGTAAAACCATTCTCTGGGAGTGATGATGCAAATGGATGGGTTTTGTTTTGGCCTCCCCTCTCTACAGTACCTCTCTCTCACTCTCTCTCACTCTCACTCTCCCTCTCACTCTCTCTCTCTCTCACTCCCTCCCCACTATTCCTCTGCCAGTAGCTTGACATGAACCCAGTGTCTCTGAAACGTGTTGAAATCACACTGATTTCACACTGACAGTGAAGCAGACTGAGATGGCCGCCTCGCTTCGCGTTCCTAGGAAACTATGCAGTTTTTTGTTTTTTTATGTGTTATTTCTTACATTAGTACCCCAGGTCATCTTAGGTTTCATTACATACAGTCGAGAAGAACTACTGAATATAAGATCAGCGCCAACTCACCATCAGTACGACCAAGAATATGTTTTCCGCGACGCGGATCCGGTGTTCTGCCTTACAAACAGGACAACGGAATGGATCGCATGCAGCGACCCAAGGAAACGACTCCGAAAAAGAGGGAAACGAGGCGGTGTTCTGGTCAGACTCCGAAAAAGGGCACATCGCGCACCACTCCCCAGCATTCTTCTTGCCAATGTCCAGTCTCTTGACAACAAGGTTGACGAAATCCGAGCAAGGGTAGCATTCCAGAGGGACATCAGAGACTGCAACGTTCTCTGCTTCACAGAAACATGGCTTACTGGGAAGACGCTATCCGAGGCGGTGCAGCCAACGGGTTTCTCCACGCATCGCGCCGACAGAAACAAACATCTTTCTGGTAAGAAGAGTGGCGGGGCGTATGCCTCATGACTAACGAGACATGGTGTGATGAAGGAAACATACAGGAACTCAAATCCTTCTGTTCACCTGATTTAGAATTCCTCACAATCAAATGTAGACCGCATTATCTTCCAAGAGAATTCTCCTCGATTATAATCACAGCCGTATATATCCCCCAAGCAGACACATCGATGGCTCTGAACGAACTTTATTTAACTCTTTGCAAACTGGAAACCATTTATCCGGAGGCTGCATTCATTGTAGCTGGGGATTTTAACAAAGCTAATCTGAAAACAAGACTCCCTAAATTTTACCAGCATATCGATTGCGCAACCAGGGGTGGTAAAACCTTGGATCATTGTTACTCTAACTTCCGCGACGCATATAAGGCCCTGCCCCGCCCCCCTTTCGGAAAAGCTGACCACGACTCCATTTTGCTGATCCCTGCCTACAGGCAGAAACTAAAACAAGAGGCTCCCACGCTGAGGTCTGTCCAACGCTGGTTGCGTCAGATGGAAATATTGACGAATACGCTGATTCGGTGTGCGAGTTCATTAGAACGTGCGTCGAAGATGTCGTTCCCATAGCAACGATAAAAACATTCCCAAACCAGAAACCGTGGATTGATGGCAGCATTCGCGTGAAACTGAAAGCGCAAACCACTGCTTTTAATCAGGGCAAGGTGTCTGGTAATATGTCCGAATATAAACAATGCAGCTATTCCCTCCGCAAGGCTATTAAACAAGCTAAGCGTCAGTACAGAGACAAAGTGGAATCTCAATTCAATGGCTCAGACACAAGAGGCATGTGGCAGGGTCTACAGTCAATCACGGACTACAAGAAGAAACCCAGCCCAGTCACGGACCAGGATGTCTTGCTCCCAGGCAGACTAAATCACTTTTTTGCCCGCTTTGAGGACAATACAGTGCCACTGACACGGCCTGCAACGGAAACATGCGGTCTCTCCTTCACTGCAGCCGAGGTGAGTAAGACATTTAAACGTGTTAACCCTCGCAAGGCTGCAGGCCCAGACGGCATCCCCAGCCGCGCCCTCAGAGCATGCGCAGACCAGCTGGCCGGTGTGTTTACGGACATATTCAATCAATCCCTATACCAGCCTGCTGTTCCCACATGCTTCAAGAGGGCCACCATTGTTCCTGTTCCCAAGAAAGCTAAGGTAACTGAGCTAAACGACTACCGCCCCGTAGCACTCACTTCCGTCATCATGAAGTGCTTTGAGAGACTAGTCAAGGACCATATCACCTCCACCCTACCTGACACCCTAGACCCACTCCAATTTGCTTACCGCCCAAATAGGTCCACAGACGATGCAATCTCAACCACACTGCACACTGCCCTAACCCACCTGGACAAGAGGAATACCTATGTGAGAATGCTGTTCATCGACTACAGCTCGGCATTCAATACCATAGTACCCTCCAAGCTCGTCATCAAGCTCGAGACCCTGGGTCTCGACCCCGCCCTGTGCAACTGGGTACTGGACTTCCTGACGGGCCGCCCACAGGTGGTGAGGGTAGGCAACAACATCTCCTCCCCGCTGATCCTCAACACGGGGGCCCCACAAGGGTGCGTTCTGAGCCCTCTCCTGTACTCCCTGTTCACCCACGACTGCGTGGCCATGCACGCCTCCAACTCAATCATCAAGTTTGCGGACGACACAACAGTGGTAGGCTTGATTACCAACAACGACGAGACGGCCTACAGGGAGGAGGTGAGGGCCCTAGGAGTGTGGTGTCAGGAAAATAACCTCACACTCAACGTCAACAAAACTAAGGAGATGATTGTGGACTTTAGGAAACAGCAGAGGGAACACCCCCCTATCCACATCGATGGATCAGTAGTGGAGAGGGTAGCAAGTTTTAAGTTCCTCGGCATACACATCACAGACAAACTGAATTGGTCCACTCACACTGACAGCGTCGTGAAGAAGGCGCAGCAGCGCCTCTTCAACCTCAGGAGGCTGAAGAAATTCGGCTTGTCACCAAAAGCACTCACAAACTTCTACAGATGCACAATCGAGAGCATCCTGGCGGGCTGTATCACCGCCTGGTACGGCAACTGCTCCGCCCTCAACCGTAAGGCTCTCCAGAGGGTAGTGAGGTCTGCACAACGCATCACCGGGGGCAAACTACCTGCCCTCCAGGACACCTACACCACCCGATGTTACAGGAAGGCCATAAAGATCATCAAGGACATCAACCACCCGAACCACTGCCTGTTCACCCCGCTATCATCCAGAAGGCGAGGTCAGTACAGGTGCATCAAAGCTGGGACCGAGAGACTGAAAAACAGCTTCTATCTCAAGGCCATCAGACTGTTAAACAGCAATCACTAACATTGAGTGGCTGCTGCCAACACACTGTCATTGACACTGACCCAACTCCAGCCACTTTAATAATGGGAATTGATGGGAAATGATGTAAATATATCACTAGCCACTTTAAACAATGCTACCTTATATAATGTTACTTACCCTACATTATTCATCTCATATGCATATGTATATACTGTACTCTAGATCATCGACTGCATTCTTATGTCACTAGCCACTTTAACTATGCCACTTTGTTTACTTTGTCTACATACTCATCTCATATGTATATACTGTACTCGATACCATCTACTGTATGCTGCTCTGTACCATCACTCATTCATATATCCTTATGTACATATTCCTTATCCCCTTACACTGTGTATAAGACAGTAGTTTTGGAATTGTTAGTTAGATTACTTGTTGGTTATCACTGCATTGTCGGAACTAGAAGCACAAGCATTTCGCTACACTCGCATTAACATCTGCTAACCATGTGTATGTGACAAATACAATTTGATTTGATTTGATTTTATCCCACCCTCTCTCCCTTTCTCTCACTATCACCCTCTCTCCCTTTCTCTCACTCTAGCTTTTTCTCCCTCCCCTTCCACATTCTCTCACTATCACTCTCTCTCTCTCTCTCTCTGTCTCTGTCACACTCACACACACTTAGACTCACACTCACACACACTTAGACTCACACACACACACACTTAGACTCTCACACACACTTAGACTCACACATACTTAGACTCACACACACTTAGACTCTCTCTCACACACACACACACACACACACACACACACACACACACACACACACACACACACACACACACACACACACACACACACACACATACATTAACTGGGTTTCAGTATCATTATCTAAATTGAATGAGCAGCTCTGACATCGAATATGATTATTGTGTAATGTAAGGGGACACTCCTTATTAAACAGCCCTTTTTCCAGGCCTACCTCTGAGGGAAGCCAGTCAGAGAGAAAATATATTACAGTTCTATGACGCCACACCACAGGAATCCTTCAAATAAATCAGAATGCTTTTCAGTTTAGAGGCTATAGCTCTACTCTACATCTACTCTAAACTACTACTCTATGGGTCTGGCTTACCTTCTTCACTCTCTACAACCATTGGCTTAGGCAGCTCCGTTGGGGGCGGTGTTGTGACAGGGGCAGTGCTCTCGGTCAGGAACGTTGACGTGAGCTCCTCCATGATTGGTGGAGGGGGTGTGGCCTCCTCTGTGATAGACTGAGGGGTGGTTGTAGGGGGCGTGGCCTCTGTGGTAATGTAGATGGAGGTTGTACGTTTTTCCTCTATAAGTGGAGGTGGTGGAGGGGAATCGGTGGGGGTGATGGTGGAAATGAGGGGAGGCTCAGGGTCCGTAACAGGGGGCTCTGTTGGGGGAGTGGTGGTGGTGTCGGTTGGGGCCTCGGTTGAAAGGATGGGCTCTTGAGGAAAGAGAGAGAATGTGAAAGGGATGAGAAATGAGTGGTGTAAGGCATTAGCATAGGGAATGTTGTCTCAGATTGGTTATCCAAAGAAAGCCAAGCTTTTCTTTTCGCTGACCCACGCACGTACGCGCACACACACAAACACACATAGACAGACTTGCAAAATGTGCATATAAGCACATGCACAAAAGTGTCAGCTTGCACAAGCACACACTCGCGAAACACTTGCAGGCACACGCACAGCAGTGAAGACATGATGGGGCGTTACTGCAAAGACAAGTTCTATTTAGTTTACTGCAGAATATGCAGTAGATTGTTATGGTAAGAGAACACTGATTGCAATACTAATGGTCCACTTCAGGCTGACAGTATTTTATTTTTTAAATCAGAACACAACTCTGACTTTACAGTTCGATAAAAATAACATACAAGGCGTTTTACTATGACTGGTGCAGCGCATGGCCAGACTAACCAAGTCTCGGGCCCTGGGCCTGGGTCTGGGGCCCTGGGAACTAACATTTTAAAGGCCCCCCCTCTTAGCATCAGGGATCATTTCTATTGCTTTTTTCACGGTAATTTCCTGCAATTCTACACCATTTTCCATGGAAAAAAAAGTTGCAGTTTAAAAGCACATTCCTGCAAGTCTACACATAGTCAATTCTACACATTGTAGTTTCAAAGTTTAAATTATAGTGCACATTTTTACTGAGTACCATGGATCCCTGTGAGTCTCCCAGGCCCTGCCTGTTGTGCATCTAAGGTAGCCTATATTGTAGATGAACAATATTACATATTATTGTATTGCTCCCTCTAAACTTGTTCCACGGACCCCTTGGCCAAATTAATTTCATCTGTTGTTGCTAGCAATATTGAATATTGAATATTGCCACAGTACCTCCGCGGACCCCAGTTTGGGAACCCCTGCACTAGTGTACTACAAAGGCCACTAGCTCTTTGTGTTAAAGCATTAATAACAAGCTGGATGTTGGCTTTCTAAATATCAAGCTAAATACATATAGCTCAATAGTCCATGGTTGGCTAAATCACAAAATCATTAGCAGTGTTAAATCAACACTTAAAGAGTTCATGTTAACACTATCTCAGAGTACATATGGTCCCACTCTACAGAGTGTTAAATCAACACTTAAAGAGTTCATGTTAACACTATCTCAGAGTACATATGGTCCCACTCTACAGAGTGTTAAATCAACACTTAAATAGTTAATGTTAACACTATCTCAGAGTACATATGGTCCCACTCTACAGAGTGCAAAAAGTAACACTTAAAGAGTTCATGTTAACACTATCTCAGAGTACATATGGTCCCACTCTACAGAGTGTTAAATCAACACTTAAATAGTTAATGTTAACACTATCTCAGAGTACATATGGTCCCACTCTACAGAGTGTTAAATCAACACTTAAATAGTTAATGTTAACACTATCTCAGAGTACATATGGTCCCACTCTACAGAGTGTTAAATCAACACTTAAAGAGTTCATGTTAACACTATCTCAGAGTACATATGGTCCCACTCTACAGAGTGTTAAATCAACACTTAAAGAGTTCATGTTAACACTATCTCAGAGTACATATGGTCCCACTCTACAGAGTGTTAAATCAACACTTAAAGAGTTCATGTTAACACTATCTCAGAGTACATATGGTCCCACTCTACAGAGTGTTAAATCAACACTTAAAGAGTTCATGTTAACACTATCTCAGAGTACATATGGTCCCACTCTACAGAGTGCAAAAAGTACTCTGATTATAGTATTACATTTTGAGTAACACTATAGGGTAATTAACACTCACAGAGTGAGTTTATTGTCAACACTAGTGTTGATCTAGAGTTAACTCCTATTAGTGTTAAACAAAAACACTATTACAGTCAGTCATTTGTTGTTTTAACACTGTATGGTGTAAAGCCTAATTTTAATATTTCCCAAGGTAACTTTTCTTTTGGAGTGAATTGTAGAGTTACCACCCATGACTGTTTTTGTCCCTTTCATACTAAGGCCAGTTTTAACATCCCGCCATCTTTTCCCCCACCTTTTCTTTATATCTGAAAGGTATTGCCGGTATCAAAGCCAAAACTTGAATTTCCTCCAAACGGCCCAGTAATCATTTCAGTAAAGTTCTGCATACAATGCTGCAAACGCTGAAGGCGGATTTGGCATTACATTACATTACGTTACGTTACGTTACGTTACGTTACGTTACGTTACATTACATTACGTTACATTACATTACATTACAATACATTACATTAGATTACGTTACATTACGTTACATTACGTTACGTTACGTTACATTACATTACATTACAATACATTACATTACATTACGTTACGTTACATTACATTACATTACAATACATTACATTAGATTACGTTACGTTACATTACATTACGTTACGTTACGTTACGTTACGTTACATTACATTATATTAGGTTACGTTACGTTACATTACATTACATTACGTTACGTTACATTACATTACGTTACGTTACGTTACGTTACATTACGTTACGTTATGTTACATTACATTACATTACAATACATTACATTAGATTACGTTACATTACATTACGTTATGTTACGTTACGTTACATTACATTACATTAGATTACGTTACATTACAGTACATTACATTAGATTACGTTACGTTACGTTACATTACATTACATTACGTTACATTACATTACATTACGTTACATTACAGTACATTACGTTACATTACATTACATTACGTTACGTTACATTACATTACGTTACGTTACATTACATTACATTACGTTACATTACATTACGTTACATTACATTACATTACGTTACATTACATTACATTACGTTACATTACATTACATTACATTACGTTACGTTACATTACATTACGTTACGTTACATTACATTACGTTACGTTACGTTACATTACGTTACATTACATTACATTACGTTACGTTACATTACGTTACGTTACATTACATTACATTACATTACGTTACGTTACATTACATTACGTTACATTACGTTACATTACATTACATTACATTACGTTACATTACGTTACGTTACATTACATTACATTACGTTACGTTACATTACATTACGCTCTCAATTAAACTCTTGATGGTGGCTAAGGCTTTGCCTGTTAACCATCTTCCTACCAGTTCTAAACTTTGCATGACAAGTCCCTTCGCCCATCTTTTCGCACAGCCCACCACTGAGCACCGTCTTCCGAACCACACCTGGATGGATACATTAAGAATTAGGCTACTGTGGGAATAAATATCACCGAATGATGAAAGTATAGGCTAATGCAATTGAAGTCATGTACAGTATCAAATTGTTGCACACTGAAACTTGCAAAGTCAACCAATCCTTGTAATACATTTGAAGCAATTGCCTACCCGCGTGTGGTCAACTCGATCTCCCAAACCCGGTTTTAGGGCCCTTCCTGGGTGCACGTTTTGTTTTCAAAATAGCCGACTCATCATCAAGCTTGGATTATTTGAATCAGCTGTGTAGTGATAGGGGAAAAAAACTAAACGTGCACCCAGGGAGGAGGCACAAGACCGATTTTGGGAAACCCTGAACTAGATGATCATTTCAGCACCGTTTTGACGTCATCAAGCTGCTTTGAGACAAGTGTGGGGACTCGTCTTGGTAAATCAAGAAATGTCTGATTTTAGTTTCCCCTGAATCTCCGTTCGGATATTGGTTAGGCTACAATTACACCGGGAAAATGTTAACTAAGTTAAGGTGAGTGCTGCCTATGATCATCTTGTCTAGTTGGCTCATTTATTAGAACATTTTGTCATGTTATGTAACTCCACTCGCAGTCACTTAGTAGCCGAGGCCTACTCCCAACCAAAAGCCTGTGACTTCACAGACTTGTTTCACTGGAACTCTGTCTGTTCTGGATATTTGGCTAATTGGTTTCTGGCTGGGCAAATAAGTGGAGGTGGTAGCTTATCTATTAGTTGCTCATCTATAACTTATCAGAAACATTTAGCATGTAATAATGTGGCCTAAATCAAGTGTAGACCTATTATTTTGCTCTATCACATAGGCAACTCCAAAAGCCCGCGGAGGTGGTGAAACATGAACGAGACTCAGATGCATTTGAAAATAGGATGGCGATTATTTTCTATCAGTATTATGATGAAGGTAAGACTACAAAAAGGGGTGAAGGTAGGAAAGAGATGAAATATGGATTTAAAGAGGGGTGAGGGTAGGAAAGAGATGAAATGTGGATTTAAAGAGGGGTGAGGGTAGGAAAGAGATGAAATGTGGATTTAAAGAGGGGTGAGGGTAGGAAAGAGATGAAATGTGGATTTAAAGAGGGGTGAGGGTAGGAAAGAGATGAAATGTGGATTTAAAGAGGGGTGAGGGTAGGGAAGAGATGAAATGTGGATTTAAAGAGGGGTGAGGGTAGGAAAGAGATGAAATGTGGATTTAAAGAGGGGTGAGGGTAGGAAAGAGATGAAATGTGGATTTAAAAAAAAGCATGGGCTTGGGCTCTGTTTCAAAATATAACTGTTTTATATTGACAGCTGTTCCAGACGTTCCCATGACACAAGTTGTCTGGGAAAAATATTTGTTGTATTTTATTCTGTTATATTCCATTATATTCTTACTATAAAATATATGTGTTTTGACTGTGATTGGGTGTCTTTGTCAGTTTAATTAACAAAATAACAAACTATTGATTTAAATTTGGATGGCGCACAAAAATGTGTAATGGGTTCGCTCTCAAAAAGCTGTCGCATGAAGCTTACTTCATTGTTCATACTTCATTTTCAGTGCATCAGGGATAGCGTACACAGACGTTTTGGAAGCACAGACTCGCAACATAGACCTAATTAAACATTTTAAAATACATTTAATTAGTCTTAAAATGTTTTTTTTAGGACCTGCCTAAATGAATTAATAATGTATTTATTTTTGATGATGTATATTCTCAATAGATTTATTAAAATAGACAACCACCTACATCTGCACACCCCTACTAACACTTGTCCCCCTGTATGCCGGCATGTGCACGGGAGGTATAAAAGGTGCCTGTTTGTAAGGGGGTCATATAAACAAGGCTAAATACTGTGTGAAACAAACAACCCAAATGAGAAATGTACTGTCCTCAAACAACCCAAATTAAGAAGAAATAGATGCCCAGGGCCCAATTTGGGTCCCAAACTATAGTTTAAGAAAACCTGATCTAGGCAAAAAGGTGCCTGTTTGTAAGGGGGTCATATAAACACGGCTAAATACTGTTTAAAAGCAGTATTGGTGACCGCAGACATGGTTGTTAAATTCTTTCCTGTGGATTTCACCAAATTACTATCTAGGTCAGAATTAGATACATTATAATAATGGCGCCGGAGGAGATGGCTGCCGTTTTAAGCTTTTTCAGCTCGAGACCCAAATGAGAAATGTACTGTCCTCAAAACAACCCAAATGAGAAATGTACTGTCCTCAAAACAACCCAAATTAAGAAGAAATAGATGCCCAGGGACCAATTTGGGTCCCAAACTATAGTTTAAGAAAACCTGATCTAGGCAAATGTTATCATTAAAATGGAACTTCATGACAATACATTACATATATCACAAGGCCTTACTTTGAATGCCTAGTTTTACCACAGTGGTGTTGGGAAACTCTTGGTTTACATGCCACATCAGGCCTGCAAGTCACATCATGCTGGCTTGCAAAGGGATTTGTAATTCCTATAGGAATCAAGCCAGAGTTAGGATATCCAACAGTTGGAATTTGTATTCACCCGCAACCTGCTTTCAGAATGACTGACAGGGTAGGGAAGATTGAATACCGACTACCAATGAGTCAAACTTCTAACAGATTGGATTAGTTTAGAAAAAGGTATGCTATTTATCTTTGTGTAGCATAAAACGTATCAATCATTCAATGTACATGCACAAACACAGATATTAAAAGATACAATTTTGAAAATCGCCCTGCAATAGAGCATGCTGGGAAATATTATATATGTTTCTATGTCGAGTTCTTAGGATGTTAAAAGGTTCTCGATTGAACCCTTTGCCTTTAAAATAACCTTTGTTTTCCAAAAGCAGTTGTTCAGATCAAAACGGTTCTTGGTTCCTCCACAAATAACCCTTTTGGAACCTTTTTTCTACGAGTGAATAGTCTGTGGATGACTATAGGTAATTGGTGACCCATCAAACAGGGCAGAGCCTCACCTGTCTTGAGCCCCACCTGTTTAGCTAAAAAAAAAAAGAAGCAAAAAATATAAATGGTTTTTGTTGCCTGTTTTGCCTATTATTTTGGCATTAATATGTGTCACAAACAATGTAAAACATTTTTTGTTTTACAAAAAAGCTGCATACAAATATAGTCTCTTTTTTTCTTTCTTTCTTGAGTAAGGAAGCTCCAAAATGCAGGTGTTTGAGCCTAGCTCAGTGCTTTCTGTGATGGTGGGGAAAATACAGAGCGTAGGGTTTGGTAACGTTCTCTCGTTGCACCGTGATTGGCTCTGTGGTCTGTCACTCAAAAATGAAATCCCCTTGAGTGCTGGCATAGAGTTAGTACGTCCAATGACACACTGTTATTTTGATTTGATTTATTAGGATCCCCATTAGCTGACGCCAATGGCAACAACCATTTAAAAACATCAACATGTAGTATGTGTGTGTGCATCTATCAGTTACACACACATGTCAGTACATACACGCAACAAGTAGGTCACATGGGAGAGGCGTTGTGCCGTGAGATGTTGCTTTATTTGTTTTTTTAAACTAGGTTTGCTGTTCACTATATGAGATGGAATGGTGTATAATACTGTACGTTTCCTTGAATTTGATCTGGACCTGGGGACTGTGAAAAGAATTTATTTAAATTTATTTCACCTTTATTTAACCAGGTAGGCTAGTTGAGAACAAGTTGTCATTTATAACTGCGACCTGGCCAAGATAAAGCAAAGCAGTAC
This sequence comes from Oncorhynchus nerka, assembly GCF_034236695.1. Taxonomy (NCBI): domain Eukaryota; kingdom Metazoa; phylum Chordata; class Actinopteri; order Salmoniformes; family Salmonidae; genus Oncorhynchus; species Oncorhynchus nerka. Next base: position 3,697,954 of record NC_088414.1, on the reverse strand, counting down.
GACACAAACAACAACAGAGTTACACATGGAATAAACAAACATACAGTCAATAACACAATAGAAAAAAGTCTACATACAGTGTGTGAAAATGAGGTAGGATAAGGGAGGCAATAAATAGGCCATGATGGCGAAGTAAGTACAATATAGTAATTAAACACTGGAATGGTAGTTGTGTAGAAGATGAATGTGCAAGTTCAGATACTGGGGTGCAAAGGAGCAAGATCAATAAATAATTACAGTATGAGGATGAGGTAGTTGGATGGGATATTTACAGATGGGCTATGTACAGGTGCAGTGATCTTTGAGCTGGTCTGACAGCTGGTGCTTAAAGCTAGTCCTCACTAGGTATGAGACATGGGTCTCCAGCTTCAGTGATTTTTGCAGTTTGTTCCAGTCATTGGCAGCAGAGAACTGGAAGGAAAGGTGACCAAAGGAGGAGTTGGCTTTGGGGGTGAACAGTAGCACCTGTACAGCACGCGCCTGCTGGAGCGTGTGCTACGGGTTGGTGCTGCTATGGTGACCAGTGAGCTGAGATAAGGCAGGGGGCTTTAACTAGCAGAGACTTGTAGATGACCTGGAACCAGTGTGTTTGGCGACGAGTATCAAGCGAGGGCCAGCCAACGAGAGCGTACAGGTCGCAGTGGTGGGTAGTATATGGGGCTTTGGTGACAAAACGGATGGCACTGTGATAGACTGCATCCAATTTGTTCAGTAGAGTGTTGGAGGCTATTTTGTAAATGACATCGCCGAAGTCGAGGATCGGTAGGATGGTCAGTTTTATGAGGGCATGTTTGGCAGCATGAGTGAAGGGTGCTTTGTTTTGCGAAATAGGAAGCCGATTCTAGATTTAATATTGGATTGGAGATGCTTAATGTGAGTCTGGAAGGAGAGTTCGCTGTCTAACAGACACCTAGGTATTTGTAGTTGTCCACATATTCTAAGTCAGAAACGTCCAGAGTAGTGATGCTGGATGGGCGGGCAGGTGCGGGCAACGATCGGTTAATGAGCATGCATTTAGTTTTACTTGCATTTAAGAGCAGTTGGAGGCCACGGAAGGAGAGTTGTATGGCATTGAAGCTCGTCTGGAGGTTAGTTAACACAGTGTCCAAAGGGCCAGATGTATACAGAATGGTGTCGTCTGTTTCGAGGTGGATCAAGGAATCACCAGCAGCAAGAGCGACATCATTGATGTATACAGAGAAGAGAGTCGACCTGAGAATTTAACCCTGTGGCACCCCCATATAGACTGCCAGAGGTCCAGACAACAGGCCCTCCGATTTGCAATGAAGAGCAAGATGTTCTGGGCCAGCTGCAGCTTAACTAGGTGCACATATGCACGTATGTATGAATATACAAGCACACACGCAGATGGATGCACACAGATGCACACACACACACACAAACACACACAACACATATACTCCTACCCTCCACGTCCCTTGTATTTCTACTCTTTCCTGTCACACAAACACATTTGCGTAAAATGAGACAATTTGTCACTTGTTTGGGTTAATGTAGGCAGGATAAACGATCACAAGAACATTTAATGCCACCTGCCAGTTTTGGTGTGCCTGGCATTTGTTACTGCAGTGCTAGACAGCCATTTGCGCAACGCTAACAATGGTAATGTGATTCAGGGAGGGATCGAGGTAACGTTCCCAGAACACCTAATAACACCCAGATGAGTGACAGGATGTTTAAAAAAAAACATGTGTTCTCCTACAGACTACATTGTTATTAGGTTTGGATTTCTTTGTGGTTTAATAAATGGACTTTTACTAGAGCATAGGAGGATAGACTGTTTGTATGCTTGCGCAGCAAGTGTCTGTGTTTCTTAGTTAGCAGATAGGGAATGCCGCTTGACCTACCAAGGCCTCTATCTGCAAAGGCAGATTTAGGAAGGGGAGGGGTCAAGTGGGCCCAAGGATTTGGTCTCTCTGGGAGAATCTCAATTGCATACTCCTCGTGTCCTCTCCTTGCCTCCTTCTCAAATCCCATTGCATGAGAAAGCCAAAGATCCCTCCCCTTCCGACCTTCTCCTCCAATGAGTTTTGAAAAGGAGGCAACGAGAGAGGACGCGAGTAGAATGCAATTGAGATTCTCCCTCTGACCAGCCCTCCTCTCCTCTCCCCACATCCATCTGGCCAAATTGACCAATGGGGTCAGAGCTCTGTAGATCCTTCTGGCTGGCCACTGGACTACTAATCCCCTGTCCATCTGAGCATGCTCAGTAGCAGAGTCTGACCGGCTGACTGGCTGGGGGAGGGAGGCCCATGAGACTAATAAGGGAGAGTGGATCTACAGATTAAGGCAGCCCTCTGCAGCTCTCTGATCCAGAGTGGTTGCGTTAAATGCGGTAGACACATTTTGTAAGAATTGCATTCATTTGTGCAACTGACTAGGTATCCCATTTCCCTTTCCCTACAGTGAGCTCCAAAGGTATTTGAACAGTGACACATTTTTTGTTGTTTTGTAGTTCAGCACTTTGGATTTGAAATGACACATGGATTTGAGTTGACTTTGAGGTAAAAGTGCAGACTGTCAGCTTTAATTTGAGGGTATTTTCATCCATATTGGGTGAACCGTTTAGAAATTACAGCATTTCACATTGCGTTTCAGATTATTTTGTACCCAATAGAAATTAACAGTAAATAATGTACTGTCATTTTGGTGTCACTTTTATTGTAAATAAAAATAGAATATGTTTCTAAACACTTCTACATTAATGTGAATGCTACCATGATGACGGTTACACCAGACTGGTAACGAGAAGACTGTTTCTTTTTGATGTTTTAAAGCTTTAGTTAGCTGCTCCTCAATCACAGCTCATCAGTGACTCTATAGGAGCTCTTGACATCGACCTTAAAATACAGAAAAGTGCTGTGCAATTCAACAACAGCATTTAATGGATTTCCTCAAAAAAAATTCTGACGACATCAGACACAACGTTCCTGGCATTCCCTCTTTCGCCGTCCTCTCCCTCCCTCCTCCCTACACACTAAGTGCTTTTCCCGGAGGAACACGATTGGCCCTCTGGCTCCCAAGATGTCAGGTTTAAATTGAACCTAGGACCGTTGTCGGTCGGGACTAGACCTGGTTCTGAGGACCACTTTATATTCACGGTCTTGACAGGGTGTTTGGTCCTGTCGGATACGGGCTCCTCAAATCCAGTCAATCAGAAAGAATCCAGCCAACCTGTCCATTCTATAGTAGCACAACGCCCACTCTCTCCTATGGATGGACTACATGGACACATCACATCTGGCATTAATGTCAACCAAGATGGTTTGGATGGATGGTTTGACAAAAGAGACTTTAATGATAATGCAAACACACGTGTGCATGGGCACAGACACATGACACACACACACAATTATTGTCTATGATAAGTCTATATTTTTCTACTGTACCTATATCTACTCTACCCACTACCACTAACTCTATCTTCTCTAGGTGCCCACCTTCCTGAGTAGTAGTAGCAGAAGCTTCTTGAGTAGCGGTTGTGGTCAGGTCTGGTTCTGGTGTGGTAGTGGGGAATACGGTTGTAGTTTCAGGTTCGCTTTCACTTATGGAGGTTGTAGTGGGGGCTGAAGTAGTGGTTGTGGTGGTCAAAGGCAAAGTTTCTGACAGTTCTGTGAGAAAACAGATTCCAAGTTGACGGAACAAACAAAACATCCCCCCTCTCCAGTCAAAAAATCCACTGAAACACTACAACAGGGGCAGGCAACCCTGTTCCTGGAGTGCCGCAGGTACTGCAGGATGTTGTTCCAACTAGGCCCTAAACCACTGGTGCTTGAACATTTGTTACATTGCGGAATGGTTTGTGCTGAACGACACGTTTTCCCGAAACGTTCTTGAACAGACTTTGAGATACGTTTGGTCCATTTAGTGGGTGTGCAGGGGTGTGGCTTGAGGCAACGAGTGACTTATTTACACAGCAGCGGTACATTTTAAACCCACAACCCAACCCGTCCCGGTTTTTCAACTGGTCATTCAGTACAACACTGCTTCTGTTCAATTGAACATTCTATTACATTTTCATGTACTGAACGCAGCCCTGACCAACTGAGATAATTGATCAGTTCAGTGATTGCCTAAATTCAACACACCTGGTCTTCCAGGTGGGTTAAATCAGAAACATGAAGAGCCTGCAGTACTCCAGGAACAGGGTTGCCTACCCCTGCACTACAACATTGGCTAGTCCTACATATGACTAGTCTAAAAGCATATGTCATATTTGTTAATTCTTTAAGCCAAGTCTAATAATAGTTTTACAAGTCTATCTTAACCCCACAGATCCCTAGTCAGTCCTATGGGGTGCCGTTTGTAACATGCTATATTTTGTGAAAAAGATCAATTCCGTGCAAAAAAAGTCCTGTAGACTAACCAGGAGAGCCCAGTGCTGTATGTCAGGTCTGATGTTGCCACTTTGCTGATCATTTCCATCTAAGCGCTCTGAGCTGAGAGTGTCTCCACAGAGAGTATTCCTAATCAAATTCCATTTTATTCATTCCTCTAGGAGCTCCTCACCCACAATCACACCGCATTACAGCACACTTACAAATTCCCCTGCTCCCCCTCTCTACCTTTCATACTCACTTCCTATCTCTCTCTCTCACACACACACCGCATTACAGCCCACATTTCCCTGCTCTCTCTCTTTATCTCATTCTCTTTTTCTCTCCCATGCCTCTCCACCAGTGACTTCATTCTAACATAAGAGAGACAGAACTGTGAAAAGATTCCTGCAGTGGAAGCTAGTGTAGCTGGGATTAAAAAAAAAAAAGACATTTCGATGATATGGAAGACAAGCCCAGCACTCCAACCAACAAAAGAAGAAGAGCGGAAGCTGAGAGAGAGAGAGAGAGAGAGAGAGAGAGAGAGAGAGAGAGAGAGAGAGAGAGAGAGAGAGAGAGAGAGAGAGAGAGAGAGAGAGAGAGAGAGAGAGAGAGAGAGAGAGAGAGAGAGAGAGAGAGAGAGAGAGGAGAGAGTGAATGCAACATCCTCTTCTTGGCTTGTTATTACTTACTAGAACCACCGCCTGTGGGGGCACCAGCGATTGCACCTGAAAAAGGGCGAGAGAGGGAAGAAGAAAAAGAAAGTGTATATAAGTATCTGTTTATTTATGCAGTCTTCCTGACCTTGTTAATCACACTCTGTAGAATGATCTTGTGTGTGTTGTGTGTTAAAACAAAACTCAAACAACTGTATATCAGCTTTCTTTAATCCTGACCTTGGTGGGTACCCACAGGAGTGTTCAGGCTTTTTGCTCAGGTCCAACATCACCAACACACCTGATACAACCAATCAACTACCATTAATAATTTGGCCATAATTAGTTAAAATTAGTTGTGCTGGTGCTGGGGTGGAACAAAAGCCTGCACAGTCTGTGGGATGAGGACAGAGGAACTCTGATCTGTATGCAGTTTGCTACTAGATCCTCTGCAGTAGAACACCACTCAAATCTGTTCATCCAGGCCCCTGTTCTCTACCCAACTCTGGTTCTCTGATCATGGGATGATAGGGGAGGCATAGGCTCTCGCCACCAGGCAAGTGCCAGGGGAGTTGGGCCGCCCCCAGAGTAGGCTTGATCTGCCAGAGAGCTGACAGAAGAGTCCAGGCTGGGAGGCAGGGAGGGCGCTCCGCAGTGGTGGACGAAGGGAGGCAGAGGAGGGGTTGGGTGGGGGGGAGTTATGGCAGGATGGGATGTGCTGCCTGGCCTAGATTATTATTTTATCATCGCCAGTGCGAGCAACAGTACATTCTCCAACAAGATCCCCCCCTCCACACTACACTACTCTGCTCTCTGCTCTGAGGTACAGGATCTGGAACCTCTAGTTTGGTTACGGAACCTATTTGCCAGGATCCAGTACCTCTCGTGGAAATGTTTTTTTTAATGTTTTCCTTATAGAATCATAGTCGTGGGATTTGTGCTGCAGCACCTATGATAAATTGAAATACATTTGTCAAAGTTATAGAATTAGGACTACTGCTCTCTGTTCAAAAATACATTAAATCATTCAGAACAGTCCACCAGGATTAGGCCTATAATTTCGCCATAGAGGATCAATAGCTTCCTTTAAAAAAAATTGCCTCGCTGTGAATTGTGTCTATGCCAATCACAAGGGTGTCAGGAAAGCGCGGCAAATCTGTCAGTGAACAGCATGCAGCCAAAACAGGCCTTTTTAAATATTTCTAATAAAATCGCGGGAAAACACAGGTTGGAAAGCAAACGTCTTCAGATGAAAAGAGAACTCTTTGATCTGTCTGTATGTTGCCAAAATATTTGAGCAACTTCCAAATAGGCCTAGCGAACAGTAGCCTAGGTACAAAGTAAAACAAGAGAGTGCATCGGACATCGCCGGCAAGTGAGCTGGGCATCATTGGGTGAGTCAGTGAAAGCTTTTTTAGAACTATACTTTCCTCCTCATATTGTACAATGTCTCCTCACACCTAGGCCCAGGCTATTAATGGATTCAAGACAAGGTTGTTTTTATTGATCTCAGTTTCTCAGTTTGTCAGTGTCAAAATAGCCTGTCATTTCAATCTTTTGTGCAGTCTTAAAAATATTCTGCTAAGTGTCCAGTCATGTAAAATGATGTAAAATGTAATTATTTATCAAATTAGTTTATAAAAGGCCAAACTTTTCCAGGACTCTATAGGCTAACAATGTTCCAGAACCTCAGAGCCCCCCAGGTAACCCTACTCTAACAATGTTCCAGAACCTCAGAGCCCCCCAGGTAACCCTACAATAACAATGTTCCAGAACCTCAGAGCCCCCCAGGTAACCCTACTCTAACAATGTTCCAGAACCTCAGAGCCCCCCAGGTAACCCTACTCTAACAATGTTCCAGAACCCTCAGAGCCCCCTACAATAACAATGTTCCAACCCTAGAGCCCCCCAGGTAACCCTACTAACAATGTTCCAGAACCTCAGAGCCCCCAGGTAACTCTACTCTAACAATGTTCCAGAACCTCAGAGCCCCCAGGTAACCCTACTCTAACAATGTTCTAGAACCTCAGAGCCCCCAGGTAACCCTACTCTAACAATGTTCCAGAACCTCAGAGCCCCCAGGTAACCCTACAATAACAATGTTCCAGAACCTCAGAGCCCCCAGGTAACCCTACTCTAACAATGTTCCAGAACCTCAGAGCCCCCAGGTAATCCTACTCTAACAATGTTCCAGAACCTCAGAGCCCCCAGGTAACCCTACTCTAACAATGTTCCAGAACCTCAGAGCCCCCAGGTAACCCTACTCTAACAATGTTCCAGAACCTCAGAGCCCCCAGGTAACTCTATTCTAACAATGTTCCAGAACCTCAGAGCCCCCAGGTAACCCTACTCTAACAATGTTCCAGAACCTCAGAGCCCCCAGGTAATCCTAACAATGTTCCAGAACCTCAGAGCCCCCAGGTAACCCTCTAATGTTCCAGAACCTCAGAGCCCCCCAGGTAACTAACAATGTTCCAGAACCTCAGAGCCCCCCAGGTAAACCTAGCCCTAACAATGTTCCAGAACCTCAGAGCCCCCAGGTAACCCTACTCTAACAATGTTCCAGAACCTCAGAGCCCCCCAGGTAACCCTACTCTAACAATGTTCCAGAACCTCAGAGCCCCCCAGGTAACCCTACAATAACAATGTTCCAGAACCTCAGAGCCCCCCAGGTAATTCTACTCTAACAATGTTCCAGAACCTCAGAGCCCCCCAGGTAACCCTACTCTAACAATGTTCCAGAACCTCAGAGCCCCCCAGGTAACCCTACTCTAACAATGTTCCAGAACCTCAGAGCCCCCCAGGTAACTCTACTCTAGAGTCTAGATGCACTGGGTAAGAGAAAAACAACTGTCTCTTCATCTCTCATTTCATTCAGGAAATTAGTTGGAGAAGTCTGGGGAATCCACATCCATCCTTCACAGATGGTTCAATTAAATATGAATAATCAAAAAGAACATAAGAACATAATATTTTATTTAAAAGATCATAAACAGGTTCCAACATACTGTAAAATTCTCATAATTGAACTAATTGGGATGTAAAGAATATAATTAAATTAACTTGGTATGAGTGAGCTATGTAAGTGGGTCCTGTTCAAAGTGGTCAAGGAACAGAATAGAAATGAATAGAAACAGAATAGAATAGAACTCTACTGTATAAATGGGGGATACGTACAGGTGTTGGGAGATCCGTTGGGTGTGGGCAGGTAGGAGCCAGCTTTCCAAGACTTGGCCTTGAAGCCCTTCTTGCAGCGCTGACAGTCCTGTCCCGTGGTGTTGTGTTCACACTGACACTGGAGGTTCCCCTCTTGCAGCAGGCACAGCGACGAATGCAGGTTACACTTACACCTGAGGACAAGGGATAGGAAGAAGGGTGTGAGTGTGTGTGAAAGGAGGCACAGAAGTGTGCATGTGTGTTTTTTTCTTCCAGACACTTACGTCTGTGAAAGGGTAGCAAAGGCACAGGAGTGTGTACTCGCTTAAGCATATTGCAGCGACTTTAACCCAACACCTAGGCACCTTGTCAAGAAGTTCAGATCCCTTGGGGGTGCAAAGTTGTCATCAAGGAAAAGGGTGGCTGCTTTGAAGAATCTCAATATGAAATGTATTTGGATTGTTTAACAATTTTTATTGGTTACTACAAGATTACATAGGTGTTATTTCATAGTTTTGATGTCTTCACTATTATTCTACAATGTAGAAAATAGTCCAAATAAAGAAAAATAAAAAATGTTGACTGTTACTGTATACCTCCAATCATTTTTTCAACGGGTACCGGGTGACCTGAAGACAAGTCTTGTGAGGCCTGTGGGCATCCTAGAGCAAAACCTTTCCACAGAGGGCTCATATTAGTGTGTAGCCCAAACTGTACAGACTGAAGTTGGCAGATCAGCTGTACCAACTTCAGACGAGTCCCAAGACGCAGAAATGGAGACCACCATCGTGTTCTTTAGAGTCTCATCTTTCCATAGAGGGGTCATCATCGTTTCTAGGTAAAAACCGTTCGGACGCTACAGACGATTTGTGAGAAGACCGATTTTCGGGATGTCTCATGGTCTTTTTACGGGGATTTTTGTATTATGCTAATTCGACTTCAGGGGAGGTGTGGACATCAACCTTGGGGGGTTGAAGCCCACATACAGTCTTTTTAATGTGATTTTGAAATCATCACTTTATGTCTTATACATCACTGTGTGTGTGTTTAAAAAATATATATATCTAACTCCATAATAAAAAATGTTTACAATTTATTTCCCAGAACCTCCTTGGGCCAGTGGAATGCTCCGTCTGATTGTATGAGTGTTAGTAAAAAACCATTTCATATGAAATTAGAGATATGTACATACACAGCCTGATTGGTTGATTGGATGGTCTAGAGCCCACCCCTTACACCCTCGAAAAACAACAACAAAGGCACATGGTATTCAACCTGTCAGTTGGACCTGGAGTTGGAGCCTGAAAGTGATGAACTTCCACAGGTGTGTAGGCTTCTTTGTTTTGTCATCAAAACAAAAAGGCATACAGTACATCATGCATCTTAATTTGTTGTATCATTATTGTACTGTTTTCATTAGACCACCAGAAGATGCAGGACCAGAACAGCCTATTTGCATTGTGGGACCATCCTGGCCTATACCCTGTCTGCCATCTATTCATTGCACAATGCCATGATTATCTACAGGGCTAACTATAGGCTTCTGCATCTCAGAGCCCAAACACATACTTATTATTGCTTGTTGTGTTAAGCCTATGATGCAATGGCCCATGGTGTAATCTTCAGTATCATCACAAAGTATATTCAGAATTTTGCAAAATGTATTGAAATTTTTCAAATTTTGAATGAATTCAACAGAATGAATTCTGTTGTTGAAAGCCAATAAAGAAACCAGACTGCAAATGAAAGGTTGTTGTCAGTTCGCCTTGTAACATTATGAAGTGACAAAACAATTCCATCCCACCTGAACAGGTTGAAATTCCACTTTTTGACTTCATAGTGTGGAAAAACTACACTTCCCATTCAACTGATCCCAGTCGGAATGAATGTGTAACTTAACGTTAGAGTTGTTTCTGTGTGGCTAATATGCCTAAATCCTCTGGAGTTTATGTGGGAGATTAACTCATTTACTAGTCAAAAATAGATTTTTGTCCAAGGATGTGAATCTGTGATATCTTGTTGCATTCGTATTATGTGACTAAATTAGCGCCTTTTTCCAGATGAGCGGCTGGATTCCAATACGGGTTGTTTCCGCTGGAGTGGACAGATATCTGAATGTCTGCATAATATATTCAAAGAATAAACCCTATTCATGATCTTATTTTTCTGGAGTTGTGGTTTTTTCTACTTCTCTTGGTGGTTTTCCTTTTCCTATTCATGATCTTATTTTTTAGTTGTGGTTGAATTAAGTATATTGTTTGTCTTGTTGAAATGGTCCTGCTTTGGCGGGGATGGCGACCCACATGGAGACGCCGTCCCTGTCACTTCGGCTTAAGGTGTGTTACTGAAGCTAACGTCACTGTGGAGGAGTTTCTGGTCGCGGTAGGAGAGAAGGTGGGATATGAGAATGTTGCTTATGCGTCACGGATGAATAAAGCGGTGGTGTTTTTTCTTAAGGAAGAGCGTCTTGTTGATCGGATGGTTGAGCATGGTGTACTTCTTAATGAAGAGTGTCTTGTTGATCGGATGGTTGAGCATGGCGTACTTCTTAAAGAAGAGCGTCTTGTTGATCGGATGGTTGAGCATGGCGTACTTCTTAAAGAAGAGTGTCTTGTTGATCGGATGGTTGAGTATGGCGTACTTCTTAAAGGTATGTTTATTCAAGTTACTCCGCTTTTTTCTCCGTCAACAAGGGTAACGATTTCGAATGTACCACCGTTTATTCCCAATGAGCTATTGGAGCGTGAGTTATTGCGGTTTGGGGAAGTTTGCAAGTTCAATTAAGATTGTCCCGTTGGGTTGCAAACACCCGGCTCTGAAACAGGTTATGTCGTTTTGGCGACAGGTGTTTATGTTTTTGGACTCGCCGGAGTGGTCTTTGGAGTTATCGTTTAAAGTCAAGTATGACAACAGACTGTATATGGTTTATGCTAGTATGGGTAGTCAACAGTGTTTTGAGTGTGGGGATGGTGGCCATAAGCGACATGCTTGCCCGAAAAGGGAGAAGGCGGAGGGAGGGGCGCAGGAGGTCCTCGTAACGCCTGGGCCCACTGATGTAAGGAGAGGTGGTCCGACAGTGGTAGAACAGTCACAAGCACCTGTTGCTGAGGAATGTTGGGGGGTATTTTTATTAAGTGGTGTGTGAATCTTTTCATGAGGGTTCTCTTCCTGTTTCCTGTCAATGTGCTGGGCTTTCTTTGTTTGCCCAAAAAATCGGTGACCTGTTGCATTGCTGTGTGAAGAATATAAAATTGTATTTAATTTCAGGGCAGTTATTTTGTCTGGCAATTTAAGAGCGAAACTTACTGGTTTCTCTGTGCCAGGAGTAATGATAGCACTGTCTGCGTATGCAGATGACGTGACCGTTTTTATAACAGGGAGTGAGGTTGTTAAGGTTCTCTCAAATGCTCTAAAGGTGTATGAGGGGGCCTACTCAGCAAGAGCCAATTGGGAAAAGAGCAAATCGCTGTGGGCAGGTCAGCTTCAGACGAGGTCCACTCCATGGTTACCAGGGGGGCTTCAGTGGGGCAGAGATGGGATGAAGACTTTGGGGGGGTTTGTTTTCTAGGCTCCAATGTCTTTCAGAAAAATAACTGGGAGGGTGTGGTGGAGAAAGTGTATGCCAGATTGTCAAGGTGGAAATGGGTGTTATCCCAGCTGTCTTACAGAGGAAGGGTTCTGGTTGCCAATAATTTAGCTGTCTCTACCCTGTGGCACAGACTAATGATTTTACGGCCAGCGAAGGGGGGGGGGGAGGGGGTAAGAGCTTCAGAGGAGCCTTGCCAATTTATTTTGGTCTGGACAACATTGGATTAAAGCTGCAAGTTCTGGTGGACATTTCTTCCAGGATCATGGCTTTCCGGCCTCAAGCAGCCCAGAGACTGTTGTACAGTGACTGTCCTAGCTGGGTCGACACAGCCTACACATTGATGAGGAGACCGGGCTGTTTGGGCTTAGACAAGCATCTTTTCCTCTTAAAGCCAAAGGGGGGTGATTTGTCTGGCTTGACTCCATTTTATGAGTCTGATATGCAGGCTTGGAGAGTTCTTGTCAAGTCCCGTAAGGCGGGCATGCCACCAGGGATGTGGCTTTTTGAAGAGCCTCTCTTTTTACAACACTGCCATCCAGTCCTGTGCTATGGGTTCATCCAGCCTACGTTCATGTGTGTGGGTGTACCAAGCTGGGTCATTTGATGCGGAGTAGGAGCAGATCATTGCAGGAGCTGGGAGAAAGAGCGGGGATCCGATCATCTCACCTACGGAGGAAGGTTGTAGCTGAGGTCTGTAATTCCTTGCCAGTACTTCATCGGCAGTATGTGACTGACACTTCCAATTCTGATCGGTGGATGGAGGGTCTGGATGATGTGTTCCCTGCTCTGAATGTTAGTGCTGCGGTGGGGACATTAGAGGAGGACGGAGGGTCTGGATCATGTGTTCCCTGTGCTGAAGGTTAGTGCTGCGGCGGGGGCATTCGAGGAGGACGTGGAGATGCTGCTTTCCATCCATACCCCGGAGCTGGGGGAGTTCAAGGAGCTGGAGGAGTTCAAGGAGCTGGGGGAGTTCAAGGAGCTGGGGTAGTTCAAGGAGCTGGGGTAGTTCAAGGAGATGGGGAGTTCAAGGAGCTGGGGAGTTCAAGGAGCTGGGGTAGTTCAAGGAGCTGGGGGAGTTCAAGGAGCTGGGGGAGTTCAAGGAGCTGGGGGAGTTCAAGGAGCTGGGGTAGTTCAAGGAGCTGGAGGAGTTCAAGGAGCTGGGGGAGTTCAAGGAGCTGGGGGAGTTCAAGGAGCTGGGGGAGTTCAAGGAGATGGGGGAGTTCAAGGAGCTGGGGTAGTTCAAGGAGCTGGGGTAGTTCAAGGAGCTGGGGTAGTTCAAGGAGATGGGGGAGTTCAAGGAGCTGGGGTAGTTCAAGGAGCTGGGGGAGTTCAAGGAGCTGGGGGAGTTCAAGGCGGTGGGAAATAAGGCCATGTACATAATATGTAAAAGTGTCAATATGGAAGACACAAAATAACAGTATTCGGGGACAGGAATCTGTGGATGTGGTGGGAATACTGGAGGGGATGTTTGCAGGGTTGAGTTTGCCTATTACAAAATGGTTAACAATACTGATCTGTTTATGAGTATATCGGGTATTCAGAGGCTGTTGTGTTTAGTTACTGTGGAGGAAGATGTTTAATTGATGTATGAGTGTTTACCGTGTTGTGGGTTCCCAGACGCAATAAAGGTTATTTAAAACTCAATCTCTCTCTCTTTCTCAATATCCTCTCTCTCTCTCCTCTCTCAATCTCTGTCTCTCTCTCAATCTCCTATTTCGTTCTCAATCTCCTTTCACTCTCTCTCTCTCCTCTCTCAATCTCTGTCTCTCTCTCAATGTCCTATTTCGTTCTCAATCTCCTGTCAATCTCTCTCTCTCTCTCTCTCTCTCTCTCTCCTCTCTCAATCTCCTATTTCGTTCTCAATCTCCTGTCACTCTCTCACCAGTTCTCTCCTCCACTGCTTCCACTGCATTATCTTCATTCATTTTGTTTGATGATAGTACCGAGCTCCACTACATAGTGGAGGAACGCACATGAATGCCCTGGACCAGCACTAAATAGCACCATGATAATGCCCTGGACCAGCACTAAATAGCACCATGATAATGCCCTGGGCCAGCACTAAATAGCACCATGATAATGCCCAGGACCAGCACTAAATAGCACCATGATAATGCCCTGGACCAGCACTAAATAGCACCATGATAATGCCCTGGACCAGCACTAAATAGCACCATGATAATGCCCTGGACCAGCACTAAATAGCACTATGATAATGCCCCGGACCAACACTAAATAGCACCATGATAATGCCCCGGACCAGCACTAAAGAGCACTATGATAATGCCCTGGACCAGCACCAAATAGCACTATGATAATGCCCTGGACCAGTACTAAATAGCACTATGATAATGCCCGGACCAACACTAAATAGCACCATGATAATGCCCCGGACCAGCACTAAATAGCACTATGATAATGCCCTGGACCAGCACCAAATAGCACTATGATAATGCCCTGGACCAAAACTACAGTTGAAGTCGGAAGTTTACATGCATTCAGTTTACATACATCATTAAAACTCGTTTTTTAACCACTCCACAAATGTCTTGTTAACAAACTATAGTTTTGGCAAGTCGGTTAGGACATCTACTTTGTGCATGACACAAGTCATTTTTCCAACAACTGCTTACAGACAGATTATTTCACTTATAATTCACTGTATTACAATTCCAGTGGGTCAGAAGTTTACATACACTAAGTTGACTGTGCCTTTAAACAGCTTGGAAAATTCCAGAAAATGATGTCATGGCTTTAGAAGCTTCTGATAGGCTAACTGACATCATTTCAGTCAATTGGAGGTGTACCTGTGGATGTATTTCAAGGCCTACATTCAAACTCAGTGCCTATTTGCTTGACATCATGGGAAAATCAAAAGAAATCAGACCATAGACCTCCACAACTTTGGTTCATCCTTGGGAGCAATTTCCAAACGCCTAAAGGTATTACATTCATATGTACAAACAATAGTACGCAAGTATAAACACCATGGGACCACGCAGCCATCATACCGCTAAGGAAGGAGACACATTCTGTCTCCTAGAAATGAACGTACTTTGGCGCGAAAAGGGCAAATCAATCCCAGAACAACAGCAAAGGACCTTGTGAAGATGCTGGAGGAAACAGGTACAAAATAATCTATATCCACAGTAAAATGAGTCCTATATCGACATAACCTGAAAGACCGCTCAGCAAGGAAGAAGCCACTGCTACAAAACCGCCATAAAAAAGCCAGACTACGGTTTGCAACTGCACATGGAGAAATGTCCTCTGGTCTGATGAAACAAAAATAGAACTGTTTGGCCATAATGACCATCTTTATGTTTGGAGGAAAAAGGGGGAGGCTTGCAAGCCGAAGAACACCATCCCCACCGTGAAGCACGGGGGTGGCAGCATCATGTTGTGGGGGTGCCTTGCTGCAGGAGGGTCTGGTGCACTTCACAATATAGATGGCATCATGAGGTGGGAACCTTATGTGGGTATATTGAAGCAACATCTCAAGAAATCAGTCAGGAAGTTAAAGCTTGGTCACAAATGGGTCTTCAAAATGGACAATGACCACAAGCATACTTCCAAAGTTGTGGAAAAATGGCTTAAGGACAACAAAGTCAAGGTATTGGAGTGGCCATCACAAAGCCCTGACCTCAACCCTATAGAAAGTTTGTGGGCAGAACTGAACAAGCGTGTGCGAGCAAGGAGGCCTACAAACCTGACTCAGTTACACCAGCTCTATCAGGAGGAATGGGCCAAAATTTACCCAACTTATTGTGGGAAGCTTGTGGAAGGCTACTCGAAACGTTTGACCCAAGCTTAACAATTTAAAGGCAATGCAACCAAAAACGAATTGAGTGTATGTAAACTTCTGACCCACTGGGAATGTGATGAAAGATATAAAAGCTGAAATAAATCATTCTCTCTACTATTATTCTGACATTTCACATTCTTAAAATAAAGTGGTGATCCTAACTGACCAGAGACAGGGAAGGATTAAACGTCAGGAATTGTGAAAAACTGAGTTTAAATCTATTTGTCTAAGGTGTATTTAAACTTCTGACTTCTGACTGTATATAGCACCATGATACCGCCCTGGACCAGAGCTATATAGCTCCACGATGCAGGGAGATGCCACACTCGATCCACACGTCCACTTTGTAAAACAAACACTCACACACATGAACACACACTAAGTCCACTTAGACAGGGAAAATTGGACATCTCTCTTTCTATGGGGGCAGGTTTGCTACATTCCCCTATGACTCCATGACATTCTCTATCTCTCTCTCGTTCACACACACACAAACGCATGCACACCTGCTTCCCCAACTCCTGACACTCACCATCTCCCCCTCCCATCTCCACTATTGCACAACTTTGTTTTTACGGATGAGTGACGGTGACACTGAGGGTTTTGAAGAGTGTCTTCTGCTCTCCTGCCGAGGACAGCTTGTTGTGGGATTTCTCAGTCTCTCTACTTACAGTCCCTCCGCAGACAAATAATACATGGGCCACAATCATATGTTAATGTGCAAGATGTCTAACTGCTCCATATCCCTCACTGCAAAGACATCAACGTGAAGTAAGAGGAGCAGAGAAGGAGAGAGGAGAGGAGAGGAGAGGAGCGGAGAAGGAGAGGAGAGGAGAGGAGCAGAGAAGGAGAGAGGAGAGGAGAGGAGAGGAGAGGAGAGGAGAGGAGGAGAGAGGAGAGGAGCAGAGAGGAGAGGAGAGGAGAGGAGAGGAGAGGAGAGGAGAGGAGAGGAGAGGAGAGGAGAGGGAGAGGGGAGGAGAGGAGAGGAGAGGAGCGGAGAGGAGAGGAGAGGAGCGGAGAAGGAGAGAGCTCTTAGTCAAGGGACGTGAAGAGGAGCAGAGAAGGAGAGAGGAGAGGAGAGGAGAGGAGCAGAGCAGAGCAGAGAAGGAGAGAGGAGAGGAGGAGAGGAGCAGAGAGGAGAGGAGAGGAGAGGAGAGGAGAGGAGAGGAGAGGAGAGGAGAGGAGAGGAGAGGAGAGGAGAGGAGAGGAGAGGAGAAGGAGAGAGCTCTTAGTCAAGGGACGTGAAGAGGAGCAGAGAAGGAGAGAGGAGAGGAGAGGAGAGGAGAGGAGAGGAGAGGAGAGGAGAGGAGCAGAGAAGGAGAGAGCTCTTAGTCAAGGGACGTGAAGAGGAGCAGAGGAGAAGAGAGGAGAGGAGAGGAGAGGAGCAGAGAAGGAGAGGAGAGGAGCAGAGAAGGAGAGAGCTCTTAGTCAAGGAGAGGAGAGGAGAGGAGCAGAGAAGGAGAGAGCTCTTAGTCAAGGAGAGGAGGGGAGAGGAGAGGAGCAGAGAAGGAGAGAGCTCTTAGTCAAGGAGAGGAGAGGAGAGGAGAGGAGAGGAGAGGAGCAGAGAAGGAGAGGAGCAGAGAAGGAGAGAGCTCTTAGTCAAGGAGAGGAGAGGAGAGGAGCAGAGAAGGAGAGAGATCTTAGTCAAGGAGAGGAGAGGAGAGGAGCAGAGAAGGAGAGAGCTCTTAGTCAAGGAGAGGAGAGGAGAGGAGCAGAGAAGGAGAGAGCTCTTAGTCAAGGGACGTGAAGATAGAGGACAGCAGGATCCATCACACACAGAGAGAGAGAGAGAGATATGCAAACACATCCCTCTGTCCACTAGTTAGTAGCCCCACTCACGCAGATGGACAGAGATGGTGGCCTGTCTGTCTTTGTGCCTGCCTGTCTGTGTGTATGGTCTGAATTAAGTTGTGCACCTGTCTCTCTCTATCTCCCTCCCTGGTAGTAACGTACAATGTGTGAGAGAGACCTGTGTGTGTGTGTGTGTGTGCATGCACGCACGTGTTTGTGTGTGACGCGGGGAGGAGAGCCAGTTGGAGAGATGCGGCAATTAGGGGAATAAATACGAATAAAACATAAACAAACATCAAGGGAGCGTTGTGGCAGAGGGAAGAGGCGAAGGAAGGATAGAGGAGAGAAAGACTGGGGAAGCAGCCGTTAATAGGCCTTTAACTCTCTGTCTTTAACGCCTGTTCCTCCCTCCCTCTCTCTCTCTCCCTTTCTCTCTCCAGGGACTCAACTATCACTCCCTCTCTCTTTCCCTTGATCATTATCTCTCTATCGCTGGCCCAATAGTTCCCTCTTTTCTGGTGTGGAACTCTTCTTCTCTCTTCTCATTTAGAGTGACTCCCTGAACCTCTTTCTGCCCATCCTACTCTTGCCCTCTCTGTCTTTCTTCACTTTCCATGTCTCTTCTCTCTCTCACCCAATGGACCATACAGTGTAAAGTTATTGGGTTGTGGGGGGCAAGGGGAGGATGTGCGAATCCCTTCCTCTGAGATGAATGGATGATGTAGGAGAGGAGGAGGGTTTACTACTCTGCTATAGAGGGGCTATCAAAGTGCTGCCGGTCTGCCTTGCTCCCTGACTGCAGGGGAACACCAGGAGGACGGTCTGCATGGATGCCTCTCTAACTGGGATGGCAGACACACAGCAGGGGAGATCTACCCCCTGTTCTTTCTCTCTTTATTAGTCTGTTTTTCTCTCAATTCAATTCAAGGGGCTTTATCGGCATGGGAAACCTTGTTTACATTGCCAAAGCAAGTGAAATGGATAAACAAAGTGAAATAAACAATAAAAAGTTAACAGTAAATATTACACACACAAGTTACAAAAGAAGAAAGGCATTTCAAATGTCATGTCTTTATACAGTGTTGTAGTGATGTGCAAATAGTTAAAGTACAAAAAGAAAAATAAATAAATAAATATGGGTTGTATTTACACTGGTGTTTGATGGCCTTGTGGCAACAGGTCACGACAGATTTGTACCTTGTCAGCTCGGGGATTCGAACTTGGTCACAAATCTTGCTGCTGTGATGGCACACTGGTATTTCACCCAATAGATATGGGAGATTATCAAAATGGGATTTGTTTTCAAATTCTTTGTGGGTCTGTGTAATCTGAGGGAAATAATGTGTCTTTAATATGGTCATACATTTGGCAGGTTAGGAAGTGCAGCTCAGTTTCCACCTCATTTTGTGGACCGTGCATAGTCAAATATTTCCTTAACCTGACCACCTGACCCAACATTTTCTGCCACTGTGTACACTCTGTTTAGGGCCAAATAGCATTCTAGTTTGCTCAGTTTTTTTTTTGGTAAATTCTTTCTAATGTGTCAAGTAGAGGTAGAGCGATTCATGATTTTTCAACGCCGATGCCGATTATTGGAGGACAAAAAAAAAGCTGATACCGATTAATCGGACGATTTTTATATATATACTTGTAAAAATGACAATTACAACAATACTAAATTAACACTTTTATTTTAACTTAATATAATACATCAATAAAATCAATTTAGTCTCAAATAAATAATGAAACATGTTCAATTTGGTTTAAATAATGCAAAGATAAAGCGTTGGAGAAGAAAGTAAAAGTGCAGTATTGCCATGTAAAAAAAGCTAACGTTTAAGTTCCTTGCTCAGAACATATGAAAGCTGGTGGCTCCTTTTAACATAAGTCTTCAATATTCCCAGGTAAGAAGTTTCAGGTTGTAGTTATTATAGGATTCATAGGACTATTTCTCTCTATACCATTTTATATTTCATATACCTTTGACTATTGGATGTTCTTATAGGCACTATAGTATTGCCAGCCAAATCTCAGGAGTTGATAGGCTTGAAGTCATACAATGAAGAGCTACTGGCAAATGCAGGAAAGTGCTGTTTGAATGAATGCTTACGAGCCTACTGCTGCTGCCTTGAAATCGTCCTGTTCTTCCCAATTAAGGTGCCACCAGTCCCTGCTGCTGAAAAACATCCCCACATCCCCACAGCATGATGCTGCCACCACCATGCTTCACCGTAGGGATGATGCCAGGTTTCCTCCAGAGTTCAATCATGTTTCTCATGATCTGAGAGTCCTGTAGCTGCCCTTTGGCAAACTCCAAGTGGGCTGTCATGCCTTTTTACTGAGGAGTGGCATCCATCTGGCCACTCTACCATAAAGGTCTGATTGGTGGAGTGCTGCAGAGATGGTTGTCCTTCTGGAACCATAAAATCTCCACAGAGGAACTCTGGAGCTCTGTCAGAGTGACCATCGGGTTCTTGGTCACCTCCTGGACCAAGACCCTTCTCCCCCGATTGCTCAGTTTGGCCAGGCGATCAGTTCTAAGAAGAGTCTTGAGGGTTCCAAACTTCTTCCATTTAAGAATGATGGAGGTCACTGTGTTCTTGGGGACCTCCAATGCTGCAGAAACAATCTTGTCTCAGAGCTCTACAGACAATTCCTTTGTCCTCATGGCTTGGTTTTTGCTCTGACATGCACTGTCAACTGTGGGACCTTATATAGACAGGTGTGTGCCTTTCCAATCAATTCAATTCACCACAGGTAGACTCCAATCAAGTTGTAGAAACATCTCAAGGATTATTAATGGAAATAGGATGCACCTGAACTCAATTCTGAGGCTCATAGCAAAGGGTCTGAATACTTAGGTAAATAATTTGGTTTTTAAATTTTTAATACATTTGCAAAAATATCTAAAAACCTATTTTCACTTTGTCATTATGGGGTATTGTGTGTAGATTGGTGAGGAACATTTATAATTTAATACATTTTAGAATAAGGCTGTAAAGTAGCAAAATGTGGAAAAATGGAAGGGTGTGAATACTTTCTGAATGCACTGTACATGCAAATACACACCCCCACACACCAGTGGAGGCTGGTGAGGGGAGAATGAATCATAATAATGGCTGGAACAGAACAAATGGAATGGCATCAGAAACTATGCGTTTCATGTATTTGATACCATTCCACCTAGTCCGCTCCAGCCATTACCTTGAGCCCGTTCTTCCCAATGAAGGTGCCACCAACCTCCTGTGGCACACACACACACACACACACACACACACACACACACACACACACACACACACACCATAGTGTGCAGCCGGGTCATTGATCAGCAGGCCAACCCCCCCTTTCCTTCCTTCCCTCCCTCCTCCCATTGTAAATTCAGCAGAGCTAATTGGACATGACTGCCTTTATGTTCCCGCTTCATAAATTTCTTTACTCTGAAGGAGGAGGATCGATTTTCCTGGAGTGCAGTGCAGTCTTCAGGAGTGTGTGTGTGTGTGTGTGTGCTCATGCGTGCGTGAGTCTCTTCAAACTATCTTCGCCTCACCAATCCTCTTTTTCTCTATCGCTCTCTTTGTCTTTGATGGGCTCAGTAAATCTATAACGGAACTCCCCTTCGATGATCTGGTGACCGGAATAATTATGCGCCTGTGGTTCTCCTTCAAACGATCTTCGCCTGACCAATCCAATCTCTTTTTAATTTAATTCAATTAAAGGGCTTTATGGGCATGGGAAACATATGTTAACATTGGTTTGTTATCTAATTCACTTGATTTGGCAAAGTGAAAAAACAATAAAAGTTCCCCAAAAATATGTCTACAGTACCAGTCAAACTTTTGGACACACCTACTCATGTAATTAATGTTTTATTATTATAGATTCTTCAACGTAGCCACCCTTTGCCTTGATGACAGCTTTACACACTCTTGGCATTCTCTCAACCAGCTTCACCTGGAATGCTTTTCCAACAATCTTGAAGGAGTTCCCACATATGCTGAGGACTTGTTGGCTACTTTTCCTTCACTCTGCGGTCCAACTCATTTCAATTGGTTTGAGGTTGGGTGATTGTGGAGGCCAGGTCATCTAATGCAGCACAGGTCATCTGATGCAGCACTCCATCACTCTTCTTCTTGGTCAAGTGGTCCTTACACAGCCTGGAGGTGTGTTTGGTCATAGTCCTCTTTAAAAACAAATAGTCCCATTAAGCACAAACCAGATGGGATGGTGTATCGCTGCAGAATGCTGTGGTGATGTGTGCCTTGAATTCTTAATAAATCACCCAGAGTGTCACCAGCAAAGCACAGCCAGACCATCACACCTCCTCCTCCATTCTTCACAGTGGGAACCACACATGTGGAGATCATCCATTCACCTACTCTATGTCTCACAAAGACACTGCGGTTGTAACCAAAAATCTCAAATTTGGGCTCATCAGACCAAAGGATAGATATCCTCCGGTCTAATCTCCATTGCTCGTGTTTCCTGGCCTTATTATTTGTGTCCTTTGGTAGTGGTTTCTTTGCAGCATATCGACCACGAAGGCCTGATTCATGCAGACTATTCTGAACAGTAGATGTTGAGATATGTCTTTTACTTGAACTCCGTGAAGCATTTATTTGGGCTGCAATTTCTGAGGCTGGTACCTCTAATGAACTTATTCTCCGCCGCAGAGGTAACTCCCATAGTAATTCGTTATGAATCCAAAACTAAATCAACATCTGCATTTTGAAAGAGTATTTTTTTAATCATTATTTTATTAACAAAATGTGCTTATTTGTTTATTAGGCTACGGTGCAGTCTACAATACATACTGTAGTAAACATGGGAAAGTGCCTAATTCCTTACATAAGGGAGAGCAGGTCATGTCTGTACTACAGGATGCTGGGCACACGGGACACCAGGATTCAAATCCCCGTTGGGGAGGAAGGAGAAGGCAAACAAATGGGAATTTGTTCTTAACTGATTCCATATGTGTTATTTCATAGTTGTGATGTCTTCAATATTATTCTACAATGTAGAAAATAGTAAAAAATGTACAAATCCTGGAATGAGTAGGTGTGTCCAAACTTTTGACTGGTACTTGCTGGAACAAAACATTACGGTCGGCAGTATAGTACTGGGGAAGAGGAAGGAGTAAGTTGTCCTTGTAAATAAGAATTTGTTCATAACTTACTTGCCCAGTTAAATAAAGGTCACACTAAGTGCATAACATTTATGCACCCTAATTTTCTAATTCTTGTTTAACCAATAAACAAATTGAGATTAAGTGAAATATAAACATCCGCATTGGAATGATCTTTTTTTTCTTTCTATTTGTTTTAATTAACAAAAGCATAAAGATGTTAATGAAATAATACTGTACTGCTTTTTTGAGTTATAAATGTAACACTTTAGAGTACCGGTACTTAAATGGGAAACGAGTAACCAACTAGTCAGTGACAAATGTCTTGAGTTTGGCATTTGTGACAATGTCCTGGGATATCCCACAAACGCGTCACCTTCTAACTACGATTGTGTGGCTTGTGAGTGGTATAGAGCGAAATCGATTACATGTACGTGTTCGTGAGAGTCCCAGCTTTCCATAGAGGGGTCACAGTACTTTCTCTAACCAGTCTATACAGATACAGATGTTTTTGTTAGAAGGGTTAAAGCCCAACACTGCAAACTTATGGTTAGTACCAATGCTCCACGTTTTTTCAACGGTCCAACCCACCTGCTCCTCGTTAGTATAGTGGTGAGTATCCCCGCCTGTCACGCGGGAGACCGGGGTTCAATTCCCTGATGGGGAGAAAGGAATTCTTTTTCTCAGGTGTACAATGTAGCTGAGCCCACAAAGCGGAAAATATGCTTGGAAATAAAGCTTTATGATACGATTTCCATCCTTTGGGGTTATCTCAGTTTTTCAAGGCATTGGTTGTTCAGTGGTAGAATTCTTGCCTTACTCTTGAAAAACCTGACTTTGCTTTCATTCACAGTTTGGACATTTACTCATTCTCAGTAGACTTTGGTGAATCCATTGTTGATTTCCAGCATCGAATACATTGCAAGTTGAGGGATTTCCACACAGTAGCCGGGATATAAAAAGTATATTGTCCTGCTAATAGAAAACATTTGTATGATGGGCTACACCTGCTAGTTGTGATGTCTTCACTATTATTCTACAATGTAGAAAATAGTACAAATATAGAAAAATCCATGAATGAGTAGGTGTGTCCAAACTTTTGACGGGTACTTGCTTAATTAATTAGATTAATATTATGATTTTTCTATTCCATGAAAAACTAAAAAGACTCTGGGTTTCTGTTAGGGTGGAACGGAAAATATGGCGCTGTACAACGTGATGTCCGGCAGTACAGTACTGGGCCATTTAGCTTGTCTCAGAGCAGCATGAAACAGTTCTAAAATAGTTGTAGGCTTTTGCTTCTAACATCAATATGCTCTTTAAATAAATAAGACCTTCACCATTTCTGACTGTATATCAACAACAACAAAAAATCAATGATGTGACTCTCCGCCAATAATTACATTTAGAGGATTGGAGGACTCTGATATTAATATAAAGGGGCATTTTCCGTTAGGATCTGTGAGAATGTCTGAGAATATCTAAGGGACTTTTATATCATTCTAAAACCAGAAAAAGGCCATTCTTGAACATGGGGTGAGACATTCTCACTAATTTGTAAATTAAGACAGTTATTTAGAATTATTTAATTCTGGAGAAACCTAACTTGATTATTTAGCAGACATCACTTGCTTATATTCAGTCAACACATATCTTGAAAATATCATGGAATATTTTAACATTTTTGTTTCTCCATGCTTGTCTCAGAGCAGCGCGAAACAGTGCTGAAATAGACGGCCACAGCGGGAGGGTATGTATTCTGTGCCCACTCGTGGTATCTCTCTTTCGGTTACACATCCTTGGAATAGCAGAACAGCATAACGGCCCGGGCGGACCTTGCTGTGCCTGGTGAGCAGTTGGTCAAGTTCTGTTGTCAGAAGAGGAATGGAAATGTCAGGGTGATAGCCATTTATCAACCCAGACCTCCATGGGTTGATAAATGTGATTTCCATTGATAGTTGAATGTGCTGACAACAAAATCACACAAAAACTATGTAAAGAAAAAAGTATTTAATAAGAATATTTCATTCATTCAGATCTAGGATGTGTTATTTTAGTGTTCCCTTTATTTTTTTGAGCAGTGTGTATATAAAATTAAATTCTCAGAACATTAACCGTGTGTTCTCTTGTGTTGTGCTGTTCTGTAGTTTCGACCCAATGATTTGTCTGACAAACAAAGAACTTTGCGTCCTGCAGGCCCAGTCATGGATCAAAGCTGGCGAGACATCCAATAACGTCATCTTCACAGACTAATCAACTGTGGCCCTTGAGCAATTTGCTCAAAATTGCTACAGAAAACAGGAAGATCAAGAAGATTAACGAAAGCATAAAGATGTTGATGAAGAAATGCTGTTTTGAGTTAGAAATGTAACAATCTAGAGTACTAAAGCATCGAATACATTGCAAGTTGAGGGATTTTCATAACAGTAGCCAGGCTATTAAAAGTCTATTGTCCTGCTAATAGGAATCATTTGCATGATGGGCTACATTCTTTATTGTGACCACGATGTCACACATCATTTGTATCTACCTTTCCAATTACTTTTAGAGCTTTGGAATTACAAAGGTGCTCTTTCTTTTTAGTTACATTGTTTTAGTTTGAACGTGCAGACTTTATTTTCTTTAAATGATTGTTTTATGTGGGATGCTAAATTTTTGACCAGTTGCAATTGTAAGTAGGCCTAATAAAAAAAATCCTATTAGGCTGTTAAGCCTCATCGCCTACCTCAGCCAGTTAAGTTATTTTATATAGATCTGGGCTCCGAAGAAATAGACTCCAATTAAGCCCTCTTGTTTGTAAAGTCAAATTCAAAAGGCACTTGCACACCTGAGCTAGATGAAGAAAAGGAAGGAACCCGCACACTGCTCTTGATCGTTTCATTAATCTTTAATAAGCTTTACGTATCGGCCTCATGGCCTTCGTCAGAGCTTTTGTGAGTTTTTTAAATTAGCACCCTTATGTAAACCTAGCCACACTTACATCCGTTCCACGCTGACTACATGATTCCATATGTGCTGTTTCATAATTAATGTCTTTACTATTATTCTACAATGTAGAAAATAGTCAAAATTAAGAAAAACCCTTGAATGAGTAGGTTTGTCTAACGATGTGCGCTGAGAGTCATAAACAAAAACAATGCCGCCTGGGGAAGGAAGCAAAGGGACTGACACACACATACACACAATCAGGGAAGTGATGGAGTCCAGGTGAGTCTGATGGCGCACAGGTGCATGTAACGATGGTGACAGGTGTGTGCCATAATGAGCAGCCTGGTGACTTAGAGTCCGGAGAGGGAGCACACGTGACAGTCCCCAACGCGCAGCTTCAGCCGCAGGACGCCGACCAAAAAGACGATCCCGGGGATCAGGAGGGGACAGCTCTGCAGAGGCGCGGGAAACCTGTCAATCCGGCAGAGACGCAGGAGCATGGCGACCTAGAGCGCCGGAGAGAGAGCATAACTGTCGGTACCCCCTCCCCGGCACGTTCGGCTCCAGCCGCAGGACGCCAACCCAAGGGACGATCCCGGGATTCAGTCACCCTTGCTGATGCGCGGGAACCTGTCGCCAGCTGGGACACGGGAACCTGACAGGCCCGACAAGGCAGGGGAGCCTGGTGATCCAACGAAGGCATGAAAGCACGACGAGCTGGCTGAGGCATGAGAGCCTGACGATGCAGGGGAGCCTGGAGATCCAACGAAGGCATGAAAGCACGACGAGCTGGCTGAGGCATGATAGCCTGACAAGGCAGGGGAGCCTGGCGATCCAACGAAGGCATGAAAGCACGACGAGCTGGCTGAGGCATGAGAGCCAGACGAGGCAGGGGAGCCTGGCGATTTGGCTGAGGCATGAAAGCACGGTGAGCTGGCTGAGGCATGAGAGCCTGACAAGGCAGGGGAGCCTGGCGATTTTGCTGAGGCATGAAAGCCTGTAGTGTCTCCCGAACCCAACGTCATTCCAACTGACACAAAAAAAGACACTCCCTAATGCTTCCCTTAGGTGTGGCATTATTCTGTGACAATGTGCGCTGAGAGTCGGGAAGCAAGTTCAGGCACAGTGGTCAGGTATTTTTCACTGTGTAATCTCTATTTAGGGTCAAATGGCATTCTAGTTTGTGCTGTTTATTTGTAAATTCTTTCCAATGTGTCAAATAATCATCTTTTTGTTTTGTCATGATTTTGTTGGGTCAAATTGTGTTGCTGTCCTGGGGCTCTGTGTGGTCTGTTTGTGTTTGGAACAGATCCCCAGGACCAGCTTGCTTAGGGGACTCTTCTCCAGCTTCATCACTCAATGAAGTAATAAAGTCCAGGTGAGTCCCATGAAGCGCTGATGCACATAATGATGGTGACGTGTGCGTAATAATGGGCCACCTGGTGCACTCGAGCGCCAAAGAGGGAGAGCAGGAGCAGGCGTGACAGTACCCCCCCCCCCCTCTCTCTAAGGTCGCCACCCAGCGAGCCTGACTGGCCGACCGAGGTGTGGGAGCCGGCCGAGGCGTGGGCGCCCAGATGAGCCGGCTGAGGCATGATGTGGCGTGGAAGACCAAAGAGCCGGCTGAGGCATGGTGTGGGATGGGAGCCCGCCGAACCAACCGAGGCAAGAAAACCTCTCGAGCCAGCTAAGCCATAGAAGCCCGTCGAGCTGAGGCACCTCCGGTTTCTTTGTCAGCAGCACCCAGATCCGACATCACCAAAAGAAAAACAAAAAAACTCCCTGATGCTTCCAATATTGGTGTCTGCATTCCGTAAGGACAGACACTGGGAGACTGCATTCTGTGAGGACAGACACTGGGAGACTGCATTCTGTGAGGACAGACACTGGGAGACTGCATATCGTAAGGACAGACACTGGGAGACTGCATTCCGTGAGGACAGACACTGGGAGACTGCATTTCGTAAGGACAGACACTGGGAGACTGCATTCTGTGAGGACAGACACTGGGAGACTGCATTCTGTGAGGACAGACACTGGGAGACTGCATTCTGTGAGGACAGACACTGGGAGACTGCATTCTGTGAGGACAGACACTGGGAGACTGCATTCTGTGAGGACAGACACTGGGAGACTGCATTCTGTGAGGACAGACACTGGGAGACTGCATTCTGTGAGGACAGACACTGGGAAACTGCATTCTGTGAGGACAGACACTGGGAGACTGCATTCTGTGAGGACAGACACTGGGAGACTGCATTCTGTGAGGACAGACACTGGGAGACTGCATTCTGTGAGGACAGACACTGGGAGACTGCATTCTGTGAGGACAGACACTGGGAGACTGCATTCCGTGAGGACAGACACTGGGAGACTGCATTCTGTGAGGACAGACACTGGGAGACTGCATTCTGTGAGGACAGACACTGGGAGACTGCATTCTGTGAGGACAGACACTGGGAGACTGCATTCTGTGAGGACAGACACTGGGAGACTGCATTCTGTGAGGACAGACACTGGGAGACTGCATTCTGTGAGGACAGACACTGGGAGACTGCATTCTGTGAGGACAGACACTGGGAGACTGCATTCTGTGAGGACAGACACCGCCTGGTGCCTGAGAGAGCAGACTTATTGGTTGGAAGGTATTTTGTCCTGTAGGTCATTCAATGTAATTGGAGAATCCAGTAGGTTCTGGTAGTCTGTAATAGTTGATTCTAAGATTTGTATTTGATCATGTATATTCTTTGTTATAGGGCCAACAAGATAGGAGAAGTGGTTTAGCCATCCATCTCAATTTTTGATAGATAACTCTTCGTATTTTCCAATTTTCCCAGAAGTGGTTAGTCTATCGATTCTTCAATTACATTGAGCTGATTTCTGACATGCTGTTCCCTCTTTTTCCGTAGTGTATTTCTGTATTGTTTTAGTGATTCACCAAAGTGAAGGAATAGACTCAGGTTTTCTGGGTCTCCATGTTTATGATTGGATACGTTTCTCAATTTCTTTCTTAGGTTTTTGCATTCTACAGCATGTTAATTTTCTTAAGTTTTCTGTTCAAAGTTTTTTGATTTGATAGGGAAGCTGAGAGGTCAAATATATTGTTTAGGTTTTCTACTTCCAAGTTTACACCTTCACTATTACAGTGGAATGTTTTGTCCAGGAAGTTGTCTAAAAGGGATTGAATTTGTTGTTGCCTAATTGTTTTTTGGTGGGTTTCCACACTACAGTCCTTCCATTTATGGCATTTCTCAATATTATTCAGTTCCTTTGGCTTTGATGCCTCATGATTGACTATTGCTCTCTTCAAGTAGATTTTGATTTTGCTGTGATCTGATAGGGGTGTCAGTGGGCTGACTGAACGATCTGAGAGACTCTGGGTTGAGGTCAGTGATAAAGTAGTCTACAGTACTACAGCCAAGAGATGAGCAATAGGTTTACCTACAACAGGAGTCCCCTCGAAGCCTACCATTTAACCATGTACATACAAAGTGTGCAACAGAGCTGCAGGAGTTGTGACCCGTTTTTTGTTGGTTATGTTGTCGTAGTTGTACCTAGGGGGCATATGGGGGAGGGAAGGTTGTCTCCTCCAGACAGGTGTTTGTCCCCCTGTGTGCTGAGGGTGTCAGGTTCTTGTCCAGTTCTGGCATTTAGGTTGCCACAGACTAGTACATGTCCCTGGGCCTGGAAATGATTGATTTCCCACTCCAGGATGGAGAAGCTGTCTTCATTCAAGTATGGGGATTCTAGTGGGGGGGATATACAGTGGGGCAAAAAAGTATTTAGTCAGCCACCAATTGTGCAAGTTCTCCCACTTAAAAAGATCAGAGGCCTGTAATTTTCATCATAGGTACACTTCAACTATGACAGACAAAATGAGAAAAAAAAATCCAGAAAATCACATTGTAGGATTTTTAATGAATTTATTTGCAAATTATGGTGGAAAATAAGTATTTGGTCACCTACAAACAAGCAAGATTTCTAGCTGTCACAGACCTGTAACTTCTTCTTTAAGAGGCTCCTCTGTCCTCTACTCGTTACCTGTATTAATGGCACCTGTTTGAACTTGTTATCAGTATAAAAGACACCTGTCCACAACCTCAAACAGTCACCCTCCAAACTCCACTATGACCAAGACCAAAGAGCTGTCAAAGGACACCAGAAACAAAATTGTAGACCTGCACTGGGCTGGGAAGACTGAATCTGCAATAGGTAAGCAGCTTGGTTTGAAGAAATCAACTGTGGGAGCAATTATTAGGAAATGGAAGACATACAAGACCACTGATAATCTCCCTCGACCTGGGGCTCCGCACAAGATCTCACCCCGTGGGGCCAAAATACCAGCAACAGTGTGTGAAAACCTTGTGAAGACTTACAGAAAACGTTTGACCTCTGTCATTGCCAACAAAGGGTATATAACAAAGTATTGAGATAAACTTTTGTTATTGACCAAATACTTATTTTCCACCATAATTTGTAATTCAATTAATAAAAAATCCTACAATGTGATTTTCTGGAATTCTTTTTCTCATTTGGTCTATCATAGTTGAAGTGTACCTATGATGAAAATTACAGGCCTCTCTCATCTTTTTAAGTGGGAGAACTTGCACAATTGGTGGCTGACTAAATACTTTTTTGCCCCACTGTAGGTAGCACACAGGAGGACATTTTTCTCTGTTGATCATTTCCTTTTGAATATTTAGCCAAATGTTCCTGTTTTGATTCATTTAATAGAGTGAGTTAGGTCTGCTCTATACCAAATTAGCATACCCCCTGAGTCCCTTCCCTGTTTCACACCTGGTGGTGGTGGTTGGGTGGATGGGACTACCAGCTCCCTGTAACCTAGAGGGTAACCAGTGGGTCCGTCTCCTCTATACCATGTTTCATGTAGGATGACAATGTCTGTATTTCTTTGGTGAAGTCTAGGTTCCTGCTTTTTAGGCCAAAGGCTGTGGATTTTCCAGTATGAGATGGTGAAGGCTTTGTGTTCCATAAAATGTCCAATGTTGTTAGTCGTGTGGTTCAGGCCAGTAAGTGTGAGCAGAGCCTGCTGAGCATCAGGTACATGCCATTGGCTTGGGCTAGTATAAGTGTGGGGGTTGGGCCTGTATTCCTGATCACAACCTGGGCGTATGTGTGTCCTCCATGTTGAGGCACTCTTTGCGGGAGTGGGAGACATGGGGCGAGCAGGAGGGGCATAGGTCTGATCTGAATGGGTGGACCTGGACCTTTATCCCTCACTCTCTTTTGTGGGCTCATTTAATCAACAACGGAACACCCCTTCAATGAGCTGTTGACCGGGATAATTGTGAGCCTATTCACAGCTCTTCACTCATTCAAACCAAAGGGAAAGTTTGACTCTAATTCTCAATTCTTCCCATCGGATGCAGGTTGACGTTTGTCATGAGTCTTGTCCTGGCGGCAGAACTGAGCAATATCCCATTTTATAGGCCAGCTGCAAAGTCTAAATTGGCTATATTGTAAAAATGTATGAAAACAAAAAGTAGCTTTTATTTCCTGTTAGTGATCACTCTGCAGAGCCAGAACAAGATTCATGACGGAAAACTCTAACCTGTTCAGCGGACTCTCTTTAGATCTCTTCATTGTTACCGGAAACATTATTGTGACAGTAAAAGCTTCTAAAGTTTGTAATGTACATTCAATCTATTCCCTGTCCATTTACACTGTTGTTTTGGTATTCCAGATAACATCAGATGGAAACTCTCTCTACTGTAACATCTGAGGGACCATTGGACATGCCAAAGGGACTGTGCTTTTAGGGTAAGCAAAACAAGCACATTGCCCCGCTCTCATACACACACACACACATGCACGTACGCTCACACGCACTCACGCACACGAGAATGCACAAAATCAACACACACACACACACACGCTGAAGCTGAGAAGCATTTGGGGTTGAGAGTTCACTGCCATTAGACCCAACCCAGAGGAAAATGGGAAAAGCACTAAGACACTTCGAAATGACCTTGATTGCTTTAGAAATAGTTGTGTGTGTAGAGTAGAAATGGGCAGGCGGGGTAGTTACATAAGCACATGCTGTGAGGGTGTGTATCTAT
Source organism: Oncorhynchus nerka (assembly GCF_034236695.1). Classification (NCBI taxonomy): domain Eukaryota; kingdom Metazoa; phylum Chordata; class Actinopteri; order Salmoniformes; family Salmonidae; genus Oncorhynchus; species Oncorhynchus nerka. The sequence goes on along the minus strand of NC_088414.1, from coordinate 3,666,487 downwards.
GTCTACGTGTGAACATGCATGAGGACGTTTGCCCAGGGTCTTGGTATGTGTGTGTGTACTGCTGTGTGAGTATACATGTGTCAATAATTCACACAGGATGCAGTAAATGGCTTGGGAACTGGGCTAGGTGGTGAAAGAGAGAGACTCAGAGAGCGAGAGAGACCTATACAGAGTACAGTAATACAGGGTCGCTCTAATGTATGAATGCTGAGCAGCAGCAGCCCTACTGGAAATATATAAATGATGAAACAAGCTTGGCCACGGCCTATTTCAAACTCTCATCTTCTCACGCACAGAAGAGCAGTAGTTTAGAAATATGGTTGGTAGAAGAACATCCTGTGTCCGAACCGGGCTACAAACTAATGGGATTCAATGGTGTTCTACAGTTCAAAAGTTTGGGGTCACTTCAAAATGCCCTTGTTTTTGAAAGATTTTTTTTTGTCCATTAAAATTGATCAGAAATACAGTGTAGACATTTTTCCATACTCTTGTAGCTGGAAACTGCTAATTTTTTCTTTTCTTTTTTTAATGCAATATCTACATAGGTGTGTAGAGGCACATTATCAGCAACCATCACTCCTGTGTTCCAATGGCACATTGTGTTAGCTAATCCAAGTTTATCATTTTAAAAGGCTAATTGATCATTAGAAAACCCTTTTGCAATTATATTAGCACAGCTGAAAACTGTTGTACTGATTAAAGAAGCAATAAAACTTGCCTGCTTTAGACTAGTTGAGTATCTGGAGCGTCAGCATTTGTGGGTTCGATTACAGGCTCAAAATGTCCAGAAACAAAGCACTTTCTTCTGAAACTCGTCTGTCAATTATTGTTCTGAGAATGATGAAATGAAGGCAATTCCATGCGAGAAATTATCAAAGAAACTGAAGATCTCGTACAACGCTGTGTACTACTCCCTTCACAGAACAGAGCAAACTGGCTCTAACCAGAATAGAAAGAGAAGTGGGAGGCCTCGGTGCACAACTGAGCAAGAGGACAAGTACATTAGTGTCTAGTTTGAGAAACAGATGCCTTGCCAAAACTATAGTTTGTTAACAATACATTTGTGGAGTGGTTGAAAAAACAAGATTTAATGACTCCAACCTAAGTGTATGTAAACTTCTGACTTCAACTGTATATACACACAGTGCCTTTGGAAATTATTCAGACCCTTTGATTTTTCCACATTTTGTTAGGTTAGCCTTATTCTAAAATCTACAAACAATACCCCATAATGACAAAGCAAAAATAGGTTTTGAAATTTTTGTTAATTTATTGAAATAACAAAAACGGAAAAATTAGATTTACATAAGTATTCAGACCCTTTACTCATTACTTGGTTGAAACACCTTTGGCTGACATGGTTGTCCTTCTGGAAGGTTCTCCCATCTCCACAGAGGAACTCTAGAGATCTATCAGAGTGACTATCGGGTTCTTGGTCACCTCTCTGACCAAGGTCCTTCTCCCCGATTGCTCAGTTTGGCCGGGGGTCCAGCTCTAGGAAGACTCTTGATGGTTCCAAACTTCTTCCATTTAAGAATGATGGAGGCCACTGTTCTTGGTAACCTTCAATGCCGCAGACATTTTTTGGAACCCTTCCCCAGATCTGTGCCTCGACACGATCTGGTGTCGGAGCACTGAGGAGAATTCCTTCGACCTCATGGCTTGGTTTTTACTCTGACATCCACTGTCAACTGTGGGAGCTTATAAAGACAGGTGTATGCCTTTCCAAATCATGTCCAATCAATTGAATTGAGTCTCATCGCAAAGGGTGGACTCCAATCAAGTTGGTGGACTACCACAGGTGGACTCCAATCAAGTTGTAGAAACATTTCAAGGATGATCAATAGAAACAGAATGCACACCGGAGCTCAATTTCGAGACTCATAGCAAAGGGTCTGAATACTTACAGTACCAGTTAAAAGTTTGGACACACCTATACCTACTTTTTAAAAACTATTTTCTACATTGTAGAATAATATTGAAGACATCAAAACTATGAAATAACATACATGGAATCATCTAGTCATCAAAAAAAGTGTTAAACTAATAAAAATAGATTTACTATTTGAGATTCTTCAAAGTTGCCACCCTTTGCCTTGACAGCTTTGCACACTTGTCATTCTCTCAACCAGCTTCATGAGGTGGTCACCTGGAATGCATTTCAAATAACAGGTGTGCCTTGTTAAAAAGTTAATTTGTGGAATTTATTTTCTTCTTAATGTGTTTGAGCCAATCAGTTGTGTTGTGACAAGGTAGGGGTGATATACAGAAGATAGCCCTATTTGCTAAAAGACCAAGTCGATATTATGGCAGGATCAGCTCAAATAAGCAAGGGGAAACGACAGTCCATCATTACTTTAAGACATGAAGGCCAATCTATATGGAAAATTTCATGAACTTTGGAAGTTTCTTCAAGTGCCGTCGCAAAAAGCATCAAGCTCTATGATGAAACTGGATCTCATGAGGACCGCCAGGAAAGGAAAACCCAGAGTTACCTCTACTGCAGAGAATAAGTCCATTAGAATTACCAGCCTCAGAAATTGCAGCCCAAATAAATGCTTTACAGAGTTCAAGTAACTGACACATCTCAACATCTACTGTTCAGAAGAGTCTGCATGAATCAGGCCTTCATGGTTGAATTGCTGCAAAGAAATCACTACTAACAGGACACCAATAAGAAAAAGAGACTTGCTTGGGCCAAGAAACATGATCCCGGTGGAAATTTGTGCTTTGGTTCGATGAGTCCAAATGTAAGATTTTGGGTTCCAACCGTGTCTTTGTGAGACGCAGAGTGTGTGAATGGATGATCTTCGCATGTGTGGTTCCCACCTAAAGCATGGAGGAGGAGGTGTGATAGTGCAGGGGTGCTTCGCTGGTGACATTGTCAGTGATTTATTTAGAATTCAAGGCACACTTAACCAGCATGGCTCCCACAGCATTCTGCAGCGATACGCCATCCCATCTGGTTTGCGCTTAGTTGGACTATCATTTGTTTTTCAAACAGGACACTGACCCAACACATCTCCAGAAAGGGCTATTTGACCAAGAAATTGAGTGATGGGAGTGCTTCATCAGATGACCTGGCGTCCACAATAACCTGACCACAAACCAATTGAGATGGTTTGGACCGCAGAGTTAAGGAAAAGCAGCCAACAAGTGCTCAACATATGTGGGAATTCCTTCAAGACTGTTGGAAAAGCATTCCTCATGAAGCTGGTTGAGAGAATGCCAAGAGTGTGCAAAATTGTCATCAAGGCAAAGGGTGGCTACTTTGAACAATCTCAAATATAAAATAGATTTTGATTTATCACATTTTTTTGTTGGTTACTACATGATGTGTCCTGTGTCCAAACTTTTGACTGGTACTGTATGTAAATAAGGTATCTGTTTTTTTGTTTTTTTTAATACATTTACAAACATTTCTAAAAACCTGTTTCGCTTTGTCATTATGTGGTATTGTGTGTAGACTGCTGAGGAATTTACTGGGTTTAGTTGAACATCTCCTAGATTTAGGACAGACACTTCAAAACCTTGGGTCTTATTTATTTAATTTTTTGACTATCTTTTTTTGCCATTTAAGTGTTATTCAATTAGTTTCTATGGGCTATAGTTAGTAAAAGGCACAATCTATATCTTTAACAAATACCGAAAGGGGTCCTAATATTTTAAAGTCAAATAGATAAATGATCCATAGTATGACCGTCTTATAACAATTCCATATGTCAGTTTAGCACCCACCCCCCCTTCTGCTACAGGCTCAGTCCCCAGTGTGTGAATAATAGTTTTTTGTGTAAATGTCTTCTACACACTAAGTGGTCATCTGATGTGCCATCTTAAGGTACTTCTGCTGTAGGGCTACGCCCTGTCCCCAAGTCCCTCTCCCTGTCCTCCACACTTTCCTCACACTCACTCATCCAGCCCATCCCGCCCTTGCACCTTGTAGGTGGATAGATCCGTATGGGCATAATATTGTGCTTCTGTGGATATTAGGAAGAGTTTGCCTGTGTGTGTGTGTGTGTCTCCCGAGTCCACCACGGTGCCACTGCTGAATGTTTTTTAATGAACGCAGCAGACGGGATGAGCACCTGGGGAGGGATGGGGGGGGGATGGAAGGAGGGAGGGATAAAGGGGTGGAATCAGGAAGAAGAGAAGCGGACTCCATAGTTATGGAACGGCTCCAAAAAGAAAAGAGAAAGTGATAAGGAAAAGAAAAAGAGAGGGTAGAAAGAAAGGGACAGCAGCGATGGAGGGATGTCAAAGCTCGGGCCCCTACAGGGCCTGTTGGCCTCCCAGGATGCTGGTACTGGGTTACTGAAGATCTGTTTTCCTTGAGGGCCTAATGGAAGTGTGTGTGTGTGTGTGTGTTATATCTGGAGTACTTCTCCTGTCCTATTCGGTGTCCTGTGTGAATCTAAGTGTGCGTTCTCTAATTCTCTCCTTCTCTCTTTCTTTCTCTCTCTCGGAGGACCTGAGCCCTAGGACCATGCCCCAGGACTACCTGACATGATGACTCCTTGCTGTCCCCAGTCCACCTGGCCATGCTGCTGCTCCAGTTTCAACTGGCCTGGGCCCTAGGACCATGTCCCAGGACTACCTGACATGATGACTCCTTGCTGTCCCCAGTCCACCTGGCCATGCTGCTGCTCCAGTTTCAACTGTTCTGCCTTACTATTATTCGACCATGCTGGTCATTTATGAACATTTGAACATCTTGGCCATGTTCTGTTATAATCTCCACCCGGCACAGCCAGAAGAGGACTGGCCACCCCACATATGCTCTCTCTAATTATCTCTTTCTTTCTCTCCCTCGGAGGACCTGAGCCCTAGGAACGTGCCCCAGGACTACCTGACATGATGACTCCTTGCTGTCCCCAGTCCACCTGACTGTGCTGCTGCTCCAGTTTCAACTGTTCTGCCTTATTATTATTCGACCATGCTGGTCATTTATGAACATTTGAACATCTTGGCCATGTTCTGTTATAATCTCTACCCGGCACAGCCAGAAGAGGACTGGCCACCCCACATAGCCTGGTTCCTCTCTAGGTTTCTTCCTAGGTTTTGGCCTTTCTAGGGAGTTTTTCATAGCCACCGTGCTTTTACACCTGCATTGCTTGCTGTTTGGGGTTGTAGGCTGGGTTTCTGTACAGCACTTTGAGATATCAGCTGATGTACGAAGGGCTATATAAATACATTTGATTTGATTTGATTTGTGTGTGTGTATTGGTGCATAATTCAGGGTTTGACAGGTGCTGTGCGGTAAGACGAGCTGAAATCAGCCAGAGGACAGGGGTTAATACAACTTCCCTGCTAAAACATTGAGAGGGAAAATCATCAGTCATAGAAGAGATAGAGAGCACAGAGCTGCCTCAGGCCTGGGAGAGGGAGGGAGGCAGGGAGGGCGAGAGAGACAGAGGGAGAGAGAGAGAGAGTCAAAAATCAGCCATAGTTAACAAGGCAAGTACAAGGCCTAATTCTTGGAGGTCTTTTACTATGAATATTTACTGGCGCTCTAGAAACACTTTTGGGGTAATATAATACAGGAGGTAACTCCTACTTCTCATTGACTTCTTTATTAATATAATACAGGAAGTAACTCCTACTTCTCATTGACTTCTTTATTAATATAATACAGGAAGTAACTCCTACTTCTCATTGACTTCTTTATTAATATAATACAGGAGGTAACTCCTACTTCTCATTGACTTCTTTATTAATATAATACAGGAGGTAACTCCTACTTCTCATTGACTTCTTTATTAATATAATACAGGAAGTAACTCCTACTTCTCATTGACTTCTTTATTAATATAATACAGGAAGTAACTCCTACTTCTCATTGACTTCTTTATTAATATAATACAGGAAGTAACTCCTACTTCTCATTGACTTCTTTATTAATATAATACAGGAGGTAACTCCTACTTCTCATTGACTTCTTTATTAATATAATACAGGAGGTAACTCCTACTTCTCATTGACTTCTTTATTAATATAATACAGGAAGTAACTCCTACTTCTCATTGACTTCTTTATTAATATAATACAGGAAGTAACTCCTACTTCTCAGCATCTCCATTGTTCTGTTTAAATATTCATAGTCTCTTTTATAATTATTATCCTACTGTAGGAGTACATGGATGACTCTGTGTTTTGGGCTGTAAACTCTTAAGGCACATACATTCCAGTCTCTCACATTATCGACTAGGAACGGAGTTGGGCTGCTGCCTTATAATTTACGACGGCCGTGAGGTCATAAACCCCCCCCATCAATCCCTCTTATACCTCCCCCTCTCTGCAGGAGGGAGGGATATCTCTGTAGAACCGTGATCCATTGTAACCTGATCCTCACAGGCCAGTCAAGACAACAAACTCCACTCCTCCTCATGTTCCCCCACGTCCAATTCCCAGCATACATCTCAGCTTTAAAGGCACACATCACGGTATCAAGAGAATCAGATGCTAGGTTAGGCACAGTGCAGGTGGGTGGGTGGATGGGCTGTATGGAGCCAATGAGTTCAAAAGAATTGTTCCAAAAGAAACAAGTAAATAAAGAAAACAAATATTGTATACGAAAGTTGAAACTGGAAATGTAATAGCTGAATTGTATGAACAAAAACATGTTGAATTCAAATGTACTGAACATTATTTTGAAAGCATTCAGTTGATGTCTGCATCCAATCTTAGTTTCTTTGGTCAAAAAAAGTATTTTCACTCTTGGTTCTTGTCCTTGCGATGACAATTTTTTCCATCTTCCTTCAAGTCATCTTTTCTCTGCACCAAGTTTTTGTACTCTTTGACGTGGAGGCAAGGTTATGGGGGATGGGCGTGTTTTTCATGGTAAAAAAGGTCATGGAAATCTGCTTCTTGCCTTCTATTTGCATTGTGTTATATTACACACACACACACACACACACACACACACACACACACACACACACACACACACACACACACACACACACACACACACACACACACACACACACACACAGTAACAGTCAAAGGTTTGGACAGACCTACTCATTCAAGGTTTATTCTTTAGTTTGACTATTTTCTACATTGTTCAATAATAGTGAAGACATCAAAGCTATGGAATAACACACATGGAATCATGTAGTAACCAATATAGTGTTAAAAAAAAAATCGAAATATATTTTATATCTGAGATTTTTCAAATAGCCAACCTTTGCCTTGACAGCTTTGCACAATCTTGGGATTCTCTCAACCAGCTTCACCTGGAATGTTTATCCAACAGTCTTGAAGGAGTTCCCACATATGCTGAACACTTGTTGGCTGCTTTTCCATCACTCTGTAGACCAACTCATCCCAAACCATCTCAATTGGTTTGTGGTCAGGTGATTGTGGAGGCCAGGTCATCTGATGAAGCACTCCATCACTCTCCGTTTTGGTCAAATAGCCCTTACGCAGCCTGGAGGTATCTTGGGTAATTCTCCAGTTAAAAAACAAATGATAGTCCCACTAAGTGCAAATTATATGGGATGGCGTAACGCTGCAGAATATTCTGGTTGCCATGCTGGTTAAGTGTGCCTCGAATTCTAAATAACTCACTGACAGTGTCACCAGCAAAGCACCCCCACACCACCTCCTCCTCCATGCTTCACGGTGGGAACCACACATGCTGAGATCATCCATTCACCTACTCTGCATCTCACAAAGACATGGCGTTTGGAACCAAAAATCGCAAATTTGGACTCATCAGACCAAAGGACAGATTTCCACCGGTCTAATGGCCATTGCTCGTGTTCTTGACCCAAGCAAGTCTCTTCTTATTATTGGTGTCCTGTAGTAGTGGCTTCTATGCAGAAATTCAACCATGAACGCCGGATTCACGCAGTCTCCTCTGAACAGTTGATGTTGAGATATGTCTGTTGAACTCTGAAGCATTAGCATTAATTTGGGCTGCAATTTCTGAGGCTGGTAACTCTAATTAACTTATCCTCTGAAACAGAGGTAACTCTGGGTCTTCCTTTCCCGTGGCGGTCCTCATGAGAGCCATAGAGCTTGATGCTTTTTGCGACTGCACTTGAAAAAACTTTCAAAGGTCTTGAAATGTTCCGCATTGACTGACCTACATGTCTTAAAGTAATTATGGACTGTCGTTTCTTTTTCTTATTTGAGCTGACTTGGTCTTTTACCAAATAGTGTTGTCTTCTGTATACCACCCCTACCTTGTCACAACACAACTGATTGGCTCAAATGCATTAAGAAGGAAAGAAATTCCACAAATGAACTTTTAACAAGGCACACCTGTTAATTGAAATGCATTCCAGGTTATTACCTCATGGTGCAGTAGCGTAGCCTAGTGGTTAGAGTGTTGGACTAGTAACCGAAAGGTTGCAAAATCAAATCCCCGAGCTGACAAGGTACAAATCTGTCATTCTGCCCCTGAACAGGCAGTTAACCCACTGTTCCTAGGCCGTTCCTAAGAATTTGTTCTTAACTGACTTGCCTAGTGAAATAAAGGTAAAATACATTTTAAAAAGCTGGTTGAGAGAATGCCACGATTGTGCAAAGCTGTCAAGGCAAAGGGTGGCTACTTTGAAAAATATAAAATATACTTTGATTTGTTTAACAGTTTTTCATTACTACATGCTTCCATAGGTGTTACTTCATCGTTTTGATGTCTTCACTATTATTCTACAATGTAGGAAATATTAAAAATTAAAAACAACCCTTTAATGAGTAGGTGTGTCCAAACGTTTCACTGGTACTGAATATTTTTTAAAAATCTATTGGTAGCTGATTAGTATGCTGTTGCATTGAACATTTATTTGACATTCTGCAATGTTTGAATTTCCAACTTTTTGCAGTGGTGTAAAAATACTTTAAAGTAATACTTAAGTAGTTTTTTGGGGTATCTGTACTTTACTATTTCCAGTTTTGACTGCTTTTACTTTACTACAATCCTAAAGAAAATAATGTACTTTTTACTCCATACATTTTCCCTGGCACACTAAAGTACTCATTACATTTTGAATGCCTAGCAAGACATGAAAATGGTCAAATTCACACATTATAAAGACAACATCCTTGGCCATCCCTACTGCCTCTGATCTGGCGGACTCACTAAACAGAGAACATCCCTGGTCATCCCTACTGCCTCTGATCTGGAGGACTCACTAAACAGAGAACATCCCTGGTCATCCCTACTGCCTCTGATCTGGAGGACTCACTAAACAGAGAACATCCCTGGTCATCCCTACTGCCTCTGATCTGGCGGACTCACTAAACAGAGAACATCCCTGGTCATCCCTACTGCCTCTGATCTGGCGGACTCACTAAACAGAGAACATCCCTGGTCATCCCTACTGCCTCTGATCTGGCGGACTCACTAAACAGAGAACATCCCTGGTCATCCCTACTGCCTCTGATCTGGCAGACTCACTAAACAGAGAACATCCCTGGTCATCCCTACTGCCTCTGATCTGTCAGACTCACTAAACAGAGAACATCCCTGGTCATCCCTACTGCCTCTGATCTGGCGGACTCACTAAACAGAGAACATCCCTGGTCATCCCTACTGCCTCTGATCTGGAGGACTCACTAAACAGAGAACATCCCTGGTCATCCCTACTGCCTCTGATCTGGCGGACTCACTAAACAGAGAACATCCCTGGTCATCCCTACTGCCTCTGATCTGGCGGACTCACTAAACAGAGAACATCCCTGGTCATCCCTACTGCCTCTGATCTGGCAGACTCACTAAACAGAGAACATCCCTGGTCATCCCTACTGCCTCTGATCTGTCAGACTCACTAAACAGAGAACATCCCTGGTCATCCCTACTGCCTCTGATCTGGCGGACTCACTAAACAGAGAACATCCCTGGTCATCCCTACTGCCTCTGATCTGGCGGACTCACTAAACAGAGAACATCCCTGGTCATCCCTACTGCCTCTGATCTGGCAGACTCACTAAACAGAGAACATCCCTGGTCATCCCTACTGCCTCTGATCTGTCAGACTAACTAAACAGAGAACATCCCTGGTCATCCCTACTGCCTCTGATCTAGCGGACTCACTAAACAGAGAACATCCCTGGTCATCCCTACTGCCTCTGATCTGGCGGACTCACTAAACAGAGAACATCCCTGGTCATCCCTACTGCCTCTGATCTGGCGGACTCACTAAACAGAGAACATCCCTGGTCATCCCTACTGCCTCTGATCTGGCGGACTCACTAAACAGAGAACATCCCTGGTCATCCCTACTGCCTCTGATCTGGCAGACTCACTAAACAGAGAACATCCCTGGTCATCCCTACTGCCTCTGATCTGTCAGACTCACTAAACAGAGAACATCCCTGGTCATCCCTACTGCCTCTGATCTCGGACTCACTAAACAGAGAACATCCCTGGTCATCCCTACTGCCTCTGATCTGGAGGACTCACTAAACAGAGAACATCCCTGGTCATCCCTACTGCCTCTGATCTGGCGGACTCACTAAACAGAGAACATCCCTGGTCATCCCTACTGCCTCTGATCTGGCAGACTCACTAAACAGAGAACATCCCTGGTCATCCCTACTGCCTCTGATCTGTCAGACTCACTAAACAGAGAACATCCCTGGTCATCCCTACTGCCTCTGATCTGGCGGACTCACTAAACAGAGAACATCCCTGGTCATCCCTACTGCCTCTGATCTGGCGGACTCACTAAACAGAGAACATCCCTGGTCATCCCTACTGCCTCTGATCTGGCGGACTCACTAAACAGAGAACATCCCTGGTCATCCCTACTGCCTCTGATCTGGAGGACTCACTAAACAGTGAACATCCCTGGTCATCCCTACTGCCTCTGATCTGGCGGACTCACTAAACAGAGAACATCCCTGGTCATCCCTACTGCCTCTGATCTGGCAGACTCACTAAACAGAGAACATCCCTGGTCATCCCTACTGCCTCTGATCTGGCAGACTCACTAAACAGAGAACATCCCTGGTCATCCCTACTGCCTCTGATCTGTCAGACTCACTAAACAGAGAACATCCCTGGTCATCCCTACTGCCTCTGATCTAGCGGACTCACTAAACAGAGAACATCCCTGGTCATCCCTACTGCCTCTGATCTGGCGGACTCACTAAACAGAGAACATCCCTGGTCATCCCTACTGCCTCTGATCTGGCGGACTCACTAAACAGAGAACATCCCTGGTCATCCCTACTGCCTCTGATCTGGCGGACTCACTAAACAGAGAACATCCCTGGTCATCCCTACTGCCTCTGATCTGGAGGACTCACTAAACAGAGAACATCCCTGGTCATCCCTACTGCCTCTGATCTGGCGGACTCACTAAACAGAGAACATCCCTGGTCATCCCTACTGCCTCTGATCTGGCAGACTCACTAAACGGAGAACATCCCTGGTCATCCCTACTGCCTCTGATCTGGCAGACTCACTAAACAGAGAACATCCCTGGTCATCCCTACTGCCTCTGATCTAGCGGACTCACTAAACAGAGAACATCCCTGGTCATCCCTACTGCCTCTGATCTGGCGGACTCACTAAACAGAGAACATCCCTGGTCATCCCTACTGCCTCTGATCTGGCGGACTCACTAAACAGAGAACATCCCTGGTCATTCCTACTGCCTCTGATCTGGCGGACTCACTAAACAGAGAACATCCCTGGTCATCCCTACTGCCTCTGATCTGGCGGACTCACTAAACAGAGAACATCCCTGGTCATCCCTACTGCCTCTGATCTGGCGGACTCACTAAACAGAGAACATCCCTGGTCATCCCTACTGCCTCTGATCTGGCGGACTCACTAAACAGAGAACATCCCTGGTCATCCCTACTGCCTCTGATCTGGCGGACTCACTAAACAGAGAACATCCCTGGTCATCCCTACTGTCTCTGATCTGGCGGACTCACTAAACAGAGAACATCCCTGGTCATCCCTACTGCCTCTGATCTGGCGGACTCACTAAACAGAGAACATCCCTGGTCATCCCTACTGCCTCTGATCTGGAGGACTCACTAAACAGAGAACATCCCTGGTCATCCCTACTGCCTCTGATCTGGCGGACTCACTAAACAGAGAACATCCCTGGTCATCCCTACTGCCTCTGATCTGGACTCACTAAACAGAGAACATCCCTGGTCATCCCTACTGCCTCTGATCTGGCGGACTCACTAAACACACATGCTTCCTTTGTAAAGGTTTTGAAGTGTGCTCCTGGCTATCCGTACATTTAAAAAACAAGAGAATGGTGCCGTCTGGTTTGCTTTATATAATGAATTTGAAATTATTTATACTTTTAACTTTTGATACTTAAGTATATTTTAGCAATTACATTTACTTTTGATACTTACGTATATTTAAAACCAAATAACTTTTTTCGACTTTTACTCAATTAGTATTTTCCTGGGTAAATTTCACTTGAGTCATTTTCTCTTAAGATATCTTTACTTTACTCAAGTACAGGGGTGGAAGTAACGAATTACAACTACTCCGTTCCTGTAATTGAGTAGCTTTTCTGTGTACTTGTACTTCTTTGTAAAGTACTTAAGTACATTTTCAAAGCCATCCGTTACAGAGTACAATCTAGAAAAAGGATACACAAATCTAGAAAAGGGATACACAAATCTAGAAAAAGGATACACAAATCTTGAAAAAGGATACACAAATCTAGAAAAAGGATACACAAATCTAGAAAAAGGATACACAAATCTAGAAAAAGGATACACAAATCTAGAAAAGGGATACACAAATCTAGAAAAGGGATACACAAATCTAGAAAAGGGATACACAAATCTAGAAAAGGGATACACATCATCCTGGCAAGCGCATAAAGTTTTCACCTTTTGTAGCAGCTAGAACCGTTCACTTGTTTGTCAGTGACAAGTAACATGACCAGATGGACCAATACAATTCAATTTCACGCATCGCGCAAAAACGGCCCAATCCCAGCTGTGTATGCAAACCAAATGATGATCGGTAGCAGGATTTTCTAACAGTAATAAAAAAGGTAGCTACATGCCATAAAAAAAGGTTTCCTAATCAATTTTAAAAAGAAATGGAGCCTAACGAGATTGAGCAGGTTCAGGAGACAATACAGACACACACGGAGACAACGAGGAAGGAAATCCCTGACCGCATCTCAAAGAACACTTCAGTTTCAAGCAGAGAAGAGGAGACACTGTTATTATGGAATGCAAGCCCTGCTTACCAAAGACGGTGGAAGGTTGCTGACTACAAAAACTCTGCGTCAAACTTGAGGAAATGGTACAAAAAGTTATGAATATACTTATCGCCATGAATGGCGTTTGTTGTGTAGGCTATGTAATGTAGCTAACAAAGTGTTGCTACTAGCCAGTTGCATTCAATCTGTAGCATAATGCTAACGTTAGCTATCTCACCCTGTTGCTAGATAGTTAGAAGCTAACCCTGAGCAACATCTATACACAGCTGAAAGAACTATAAACTGTAGTGCGGGCTACTATCGCATTGACATTATGACATTATCCCAATAATCTAGGTTGTTGGGGATAGCTAAAAGTGAAATGAATGAACTTGTGAAGATAAATAAATCATTTTGAGACCTGGGATTTTTAGGTATATACATTATTTTGTTTGCTTACTTATTACCTAGCTGGATCACGGAGTTTTGAATAATAGCCAAAAATCATGTTTGGTAAAACTATAGTTCTTATAACTGGGGAAAAGAAAGAACAATATTCCCCAACATCCGTATGTATTTGGACAGTGACATTATTCAAAACATCCTGTAATTTCTAAGTAGTTCATTTGATATGAATAAAAACACCTTATAGCTGACTGTCTGCACTTTAACCCCATTGTCAATGTATATTTTAAAAATCCAATGTGCTGGACTACAGAGCCAAAACAAAAATTGTCATTGCCCAATTTATAAAAAAAAAAAAAAATGTATACCTTTATTTCAACAAGGAACACAGACTGAGACCAAGGTCTCTTTTACAGCTGGGCACTGCGTAGACATGTTTACACATACAGTTTAGATACAATGATTAAGAAACTACACTAGACAAACAAAACGATCACAGATAACACAAGAAAATACAGCAACAGATTACATTTACACATAGGTTATTCCCCTAACAGGTTATTCCCCTAACAGGTTATTCCACTATTCTACTAACAGGTTATTCCCCTAACAGGTTATTCCCCTAACAGGTTATTTCCCTAACAGGTTATTCCCCTAACAGGTTATTCCCCTAACAGATTATTCCCCTAACAGGTTATTCCCCTAACAGATTATTCCCCTAACAGGTTATTCCACTATTCTACTAACAGGTTATTCCCCTAACAGGTTATTCCACTATTCTACTAACAGGTTATTCTCCTAACAGGTTATTCCCCTAACAGGTTATTCCCCCTAACAGGTTATTCCCCTAACAGGTTATTCCCCTAACAGGTTGTTCCCCTAACAGGTTATTCCCCTAACAGGTTATTCCCCTAACAGGTTATTCTCCTAACAGGTTATTCCCCTAACAGATTATTCCCCTAACAGGTTATTCCCCTAACAGATTATTCCCCTAACAGGTTATTCCACTATTCTACTAACAGGTTATTCCCCTAACAGGTTATTCCACTATTCTACTAACAGGTTATTCCCCTAACAGGTTATTCCCCTAACAGGTTATTTCCCTAACAGGTTATTCCCCTAACAGGTTATTCCCCTAACAGATTATTCCCCTAACAGGTTATTCCCCTAACAGATTATTCCCCTAACAGGTTATTCCACTATTCTACTAACAGGTTATTCCCCTAACAGGTTATTCCACTATTCTACTAACAGGTTATTCCCCTAACAGATTATTCCCCTAACAGGTTATTCCCCTAACAGATTATTCCCCTAACAGGTTATTCCACTATTCTACTAACAGGTTATTCCCCTAACAGGTTATTCCACTATTCTACTAACAGGTTATTCTCCTAACAGGTTATTCCCCTAACAGGTTATTCCCCCTAACAGGTTATTCCCCTAACAGGTTATTCCCCCTAACAGGTTATTCCCCTAACAGGTTATTCCCCTAACAGGTTGTTCCCCTAACAGGTTATTCCCCTAACAGGTTATTCCCCTAACAGATTATTCCCCTAACAGGTTATTCCACTATTCTACTAACAGGTTATTCCACTATTCTACTAACAAGTTATTCTCCTAACAGGTTATTCCCCTAACAGGTTATTCCCCCTAACAGGTTATTCCCCTAACAGGTTATTCCCCTAACAGGTTGTTCCCCTAACAGGTTATTCCCCTAACAGGTTATTCCCCTAACAGGTTATTCCCCTAACAGGTTATTCTCCTAACAGGTTATTCCCCTAACAGGTTATTCCCCTAACAGGTTATTCCCCCAACAGGTTATTCTACTAACAGGTTATTCCCCTAACAGGTTATTCCCCTAACAGGTTATTCCCCTAACAGATTATTCCCCTAACATATTATTCCCCTAACAGGTTGTTCCCCTAACAGGTTATTCCCCTAACAGGTTATTCCCCTAACAGGTTATTCCCCTAACAGGACAAGAACTTGCATTACCCTAAACAGTTACAAGCAATGCAAAAATAAAAATCCTCCAATAAATGTTTAAAATGGGCGACAGGGGGACAAGAGTCTGAAGTTTAAGTTTAGTCTGCAGGCTATTCCATAGGCAAGGAGCGTAACAGGAAAAGGCAGCCATACCCAACTCTGTGGAAATCGCATGGGCCTCAAGTGTAATCCATGCTTGAGACCTGGTTTTAGGAATTCTAATTCTAATATTGATCAGTGATGATAAATAAGAATGTAGTTTATTCAGAAGTGCTTTATAGACAAACATGAGAGCATGAGAGCATGTTGTTCTCGTCTCACGGACAGCGAAGTCCAACCCACATTTTGATATAAAACACAGTGGTGAGTTCTGTAGCTAGCACCCGTAATAAACCTGAGTGCGCAATGATAAGTAGCATGCAGCGATTTAAGTGTTGATGCCGTAGCATGCATGTAAATAATATCCCCATAATCTATTGGATGACCAAAAAAGCCGATAGCGATTATTCGGCCAATTTATTTGATTTTATTTGTAATAATGACAATTAGAACAATACTGAATGAACACTTATTTTAACTTAATATAATACATCAATAAATCAATTTAGCCTCAAGTAAATAATGAAACATGTTCAATTTGGTTTAAATAATGCAAAAACAAAGTGTTGGAGAAGAAAGTAAAAGTGCAATATGTGCTATGTAAGAAAGCTAAGGTTTCATTTCCTTGCTCAGAACATGAGAACATATTTACATTTACATTTACATTTAAGTCATTTAGCAGACGCTCTTATCCAGAGCGACTTACAAATTGGTGCGTTCACCTTAAGACATCCAGTGGAACAGCCACTTTACAATAGTGCATCTAAATCTTTTAAGGGGGTGAGAAGGATTACTTTATCCTATCCTAGGTATTCCTGAAAGAGGTGGGGTTTCAGGTGTCTCCGGAAGGTGGTGATTGACTCCGCTGTCCTGGCGTCGTGAGGGAGTTTGTTCCACCATTGGGGGGCCAGAGCAGCGAACAGTTTTGACTGGGCTGCGCGGGAACTGTACTTCCTCAGTGGTAGGGAGGCGAGCAGGCCAGAGGTGGATGAACGCAGTGCCCTTGTTTGGGTGTAGGGCCTGATCAGAGCCTGGAGGTACTGACGTGCCGTTCCCCTCACAGCTCCGTAGGCAAGCACCATGGTCTTGTAGCGGATGCGAGCTTCAACTGGAAGCCAGTGGAGAGAGCGGAGGAGCGGGGTGACGTGAGAGAACTTGGGAAGGTTGAACACCAGACGGGCTGCGGCGTTCTGGATGAGTTGTAGGGGTTTAATGGCACAGGCAGGGAGCCCAGCCAACAGCGAGTTGCAGTAATCCAGACGGGAGATGACAAGTGCCTGGATTAGGACCTGCGCTGCTTCCTGTGTGAGGCAGGGTCGTACTCTGCGGATGTTGTAGAGCATGAACCTACAAGAACGGGCCACCGCCTTGATGTTAGTTGAGAACGACAGGGTGTTGTCCAGGATCACGCCAAGGTTCTTAGCGTTCTGGGAGGAGGACACAATGGAGTTGTCAACCGTGATGGCGAGATCATGGAACGGGCAGTCCTTCCCGGGAGGAAGAGCAGCTCCGTCTTGCCGAGGTTCAGCTTGAGGTGGTGATCCGTCATCCACACTGATATGTCTGCCAGACATGCAGAGATGCGATTCGCCACCTGGTCATCAGAAGGGGGAAAGGAGAAGATTAATTGTGTGTCGTCTGCATAGCAATGATAGGAGAGACCATGTGAGGTTATGACAGAGCCAAGTGACTTGGTGTATAGCGAGAATAGGAGAGGGCCTAGAACAGAGCCCTGGGGGACGCCAGTGGTGAGAGCGCGTGGTGAGGAGACAGATTCTCGCCACGCCACCTGGTAGGAGCGACCTGTCAGGTAGGACGCAATCCAAGCGTGGGCCGCGCCGGAGATGCCCAACTCGGAGAGGGTGGAGCGGAGGATCTGATGGTTCACAGTATCGAAGGCAGCCGATAGGTCTAGAAGGATGAGAGCAGAGGAGAGAGAGTTAGCTTTAGCAGTGCGGAGGGCCTCCGTGATACAGAGAAGAGCAGTCTCAGTTGAATGACTAGTCTTGAAACCTGACTGATTTGGATCAAGAAGGTCATTGTGAGCGAGATAGCGGGAGAGCTGGCCAAGGACGGCACGTTCAAGAGTTTTGGAGAGAAAAGAAAGAAGGGATACTGGTCTGTAGTTGTTGACATCGGAGGGATCGAGTGTAGGTTTTTTCAGAAGGGGTGCAACTCTCGCTCTCTTGAAGACAGAAGGGACGTAGCCAGCGGTCAGGGATGAGTTGATGAGCGAGGTGAGGTAAGGTAGAAGGTCTCCGGAAATGGTCTGGAGAAGAGAGGAGGGAATAGGGTCAAGCGGGCAGGTTGTTGGGCGGCCGGCCGTCACAAGACGCGAGATTTCATCTGGAGAGAGAGGGGAGAAAGAGGTCAGAGCACAGGGTAGGGCAGTGTGAGCAGAACCAGCGGTGTCGTTTGACTTAGCAAACGAGGATCGGATGTCGTCGACCTTCTTTTCAAAATGGTTGACGAAGTCATCTGCAGAGAGGGAGGAGGGGGGGGGAGGATTCAGGAGGGAGGAGAAGGTGGCAAAGAGCTTCCTAGGGTTAGAGGCAGATGCTTGGACTTTAGAGTGGTAGAAAGTGGCTTTAGCAGCAGAGACAGAAGAGGAAAATGTAGAGAGGAGGGAGTGAAAGGATGCCAGGTCCGCAGGGAGGCGAGTTTTCCTCCATTTCCGCTCGGCTGCCCGGAGCCCTGTTCTGTGAGCTCGCAATGAGTCGTCGAGCCACGGAGCAGGAGGGGAGGACCGAGCCGGCCTGGAGGATAGGGGACATAGAGAATCAATGGATGCAGAAAGGGAGGAGAGGAGGGTTAAGGAGGCAGAATCAGGAGATAGGTTGGAGAAGGTTTGAGCAGAGGGAAGAGATGATAGGATGGAAGAGGAGAGAGTAGCGGGGGAGAGAGAGCGAAGATTGGGACGGCGCGATACCATCCGAGTAGGGGCAGTGTGGGAAGTGTTGGATGAGAGCAAGAGGGAAAAGGATAAAAGGTAGTGGTCGGAGACTTGGAGGGGAGTTGCAGTGAGGTTAGTGGAAGAACAGCATCTAGTAAAGATGAGGTCGAGCGTATTGCCTGCCTTGTGAGTAGAGGGGGAAGGTGAGAGAGTGAGGTCAAAAGAGGAGAGGAGTGGAAAGAAGGAGGCAGAGAGGAATGAGTCAAAGGTAGACGTGGGGAGGTTAAAGTCGCCCAGAACTGTGAGAGGTGAGCCATCCTCAGGAAAGGAGCTTATCAAGGCATCAAGCTCATTGATGAACTCTCCGAGGAACCTGGAGGGCGATAAATGATAAGGATGTTAAGCTTGAAAGGGCTGGTAACTGTGACAGCATGGAATTCAAAGGAGGCGATAGACAGATGGGTAAGGGGAGAAAGAGAGAATGACCACTTGGGAGAGATGAGGATCCCGGTGCCACCACCCCGCTGACCAGAAGCTCTCGGGGTGTGCGAGAACACGTGGGCGGACGAAGAGAGAGCAGTAGGAGTAGCAGTGTTATCTGTGGTGATCCATGTTTCCGTCAGTGCCAAGAAGTCGAGGGACTGGAGGGAGGCATAGGCTGAGATGAACTCTGCCTTGTTGGCCGCAGATCGGCAGTTCCAGAGGCTACCGGAGACCTGGAACTCCACGTGGGTCGTGCGCTGGGACCACCAGATTAGGGTGGCCGCGGCCACGCGGTGTGGAGCGTTTGTATGGTCTGTGCAGAGAGGAGAGAACAGGGATAGACAGACACATAGTTGACAGGCTACACAAGAGGCTACGCTAATGCAAAGGAGATTGGAATGACAAATGGACTACACGTCTCGAATGTTCAGAAAGTTAAGCTTACGTAGCAGGAATCTTATTGACTAAAATAATTCAAATGATACAGTACTGCTGAAGTAGGCTAGCTGGCAGTGGCTGCGTTGTTGTTGTTCTATCTCTCTATAGTGCTGTTTCTTGTATTATGGTCTCTTGTTTCTTTAGAGGTTTCACTTTGTTGTCCTTTTTCTTTTCCTTTTTCTTCTGTCCTTATTTTGTCTTCCTTTCTTCTGTTAACTAGATATTTTTTGTTGTTATTCTTTGTAAGCTAGCTAGCTTCTTCCAGGAGAGTCCCTAGCAACTGCTTAGCAACAAGTAAACAATTCAGCTAGCAATTCAGCTAGCTAAGATAACTGTACAATTTTATGAAAAATAGTTACTTCTTCAAAAGCCTGTCTTTTTGGTTTGTTCCTTGTTTTGTCTTCTATTGAGTCTTGCAGTTTTCTCTTGATTTTTTCGATGTACTTCACTCTAAAAAAACATTTAAATCTCAATATATACAGGAGCTCATTTTTCAGCAGCTGCTCAATTTGGAACTCGGGAACACACACAATGAAAGCTGGTGGTTCCTTTTAACATACATATTCCCAGTATTAACAATATTCCCAGGTAAGAAGTTTTAGGTTGTAGTTATTATAGGAATTATAGGATTATTTCCCTCTATACCATTTGTATTTCATTAACCTTTGACTATTGAATGTTCTTATAGGCAATTTAGTATTGCCAGTGTAA
Source organism: Oncorhynchus nerka (assembly GCF_034236695.1). Taxonomy (NCBI): domain Eukaryota; kingdom Metazoa; phylum Chordata; class Actinopteri; order Salmoniformes; family Salmonidae; genus Oncorhynchus; species Oncorhynchus nerka. Next base: position 3,646,327 of record NC_088414.1, on the reverse strand, counting down.
CAGTATAGCTTCTGTCCCTCTTCTCGCTCCTCCCTGGGCTCGAACCAGCAACACAACGACAACAGCCACCATCGAAGCAGCGTTACCCATGCAGAGCAAGGGGAACAACTACTAAAAGGCTCAGAGGTTTGACGTTTGAAACGCTATTAGCGCGCGCTAACTAGCTATCCATTTCACTTCGGTTACACCAGCCTCATCTTGGGAGTTGATAGGCTTGAAGTCATAAACAGCGCAATGCTTGACACACAACGAAGAGCTGCTGGCAAAAAGCACGAAAGTGCTGTTTGAATGAATGTTTACGCGTCTGCTTCTGCCTACCACCGCTCAGTCAGATACTTAGATACTTGTATGCTTGTATGCTCAGTCAGATTATATGCAACGCTGGACACGCTAGATAATATCTAGTAATATCATCAACCATGTGTAGTTAACTAGTGATTATGATTGATTGATTGTTTTTTATAAGATAAGTTTAATGCTAGCTAGCAACTTACCTTGGCTTACTGCATTCGCGTAACAGGCAGTCTCCTTGTGGAGTGCAACGAAAGAGAGGCAGGTCGTTATTGCGTTGGACTAGTTAACTGTACGGTTGCAAGATTGGATCCCCCAAGCTGACAAGGTGAAAATCTGTCGTTCTGCCCCTGAACAAGGCAGTCAACCCACCGTTCCTAGGCCATCATTGAAAATAAGAATATGTTCTTAACTGACTAGTTAAATAAAGGTATATAAAAGATTTTAAAAATCGGCAAATCGGCGCCCAAAAATACTGATTTCCGATTGTTATGAAAACTTGAAATCGGCCCTAATTAATTCCGATTAATCGGTCGACCTCTAAACTCAACATACCTGGCTGTGGAGACACGTATCATACAAGAGAAGGAGGAGGATGCCATAAGAAATGTGTGTGAAAAATTAAAAGTGATAATGTGAGTAGCAATTCTTTGAATCAATGTAATGTTTTCCTATTGTAGCAATATTTATTGTCCATGAAATGTTAGGATTCTAAGATGTATTACATTTACCTTACCTTGTCTTTCAGGCTGAGCCCGGCAGAAATGTCCTTCTTGAATGAGTACTGCAAAGTGATGAAGCCTTTGGTCTCAGCTTTGAATATTCTACAGTCTGAGACCAACACGCATATGGCTGCTGCCAGTGATCTCCTTACTAAAAACAACACTTCAAAGGCTGGAAGCATCTTGCCAAATGTGCCTACCACTTATCGTAGCCAATCAGAACAGTCTCCAAAAGTGCTTTGAGAAATGATGGAGGAGCCACAGCTTATTGATGCTGTACGTCTTGGACTGACAAAGCTGATGTCATCACAGCCGGTATGATTTCTTTACTCCAAAAGTTTTGAACCTCATTGTCCATATGATGATATTTTTTAGTCTTTGAGTCTTTTCTTTACTTGTTTTTCTTATGTTTATCTTTTTTTCATTATTTAAGTTACATTACAGGTGCTGGACAATAACCTATGCATATACTGTAACTATGTTTGGGTACAGCCAGACATGGACTCACCTCAGCATTAGAGAGTTTGTTAGGTCTGAATGTACAACTCAAATCAATCTCAGTATCTGAGAATAACAAGTGTGGAAGTCTGTGTTAGAGCTATTGCAATGCCAATAATATGATTGTGTTGCCAGCCACATACAACAGAGTTGGCTAAAACACTGAATATGTGAATGTTGTGTTGTTTCCAATGTTTCCAAGGTTTCCATATCTGAAGAATCATCTTGACACGATCACACAGGACGAGACTGAGCCTCTAAGGCAGCATTCATCTGATGAAGAGGATTTCTTCTCATCACTGACAACCAAACGGTCAGAAGGTACAGGGCAGCTGGATGGGTATCTTGCTGGTCCATTGGACTTTCTTCTCATCACTGACAACCAAACGGTCAGACGGTACAGGGGAGCTGGATGGGTATCTTGCTGGTCCATTGGACTTTCTTCTCATCACTGACAACCAAACGGTCAGAAGGTACAGGGCAGCTGGATGGGTATCTTGCTAGTCCATTGGACTTTCTTCTCATCACTGACAACCAAACGGTCAGAAGGTACAGGGGAGCTGGATGGGTATCTTGCTGGTCCATTGGACTTTCTTCTCATCACTGACAACCAAACGGTCAGACGGTACAGGGGAGCTGGATGGGTATCTTGCTGGTCCATTGGACTTTCTTCTCATCACTGACAACCAAACGGTCAGAAGGTACAGGGGAGCTGGATGGGTATCTTGCTGGTCCATTGGACAAAATGGATTTACTTCATTTGTTTCCGTACATAAAGAAGTTGTCCCTCAAACTCATCACAGGCCTGTCTGCATCTGTCGCTCGTGAGCATGTTATTAGGTGTGCTGGACTACTCTTCACTGCAAAGCGAGACGGGACAGACTCAATTAACGTAGAAAAACAGCTCCAACTGAAACGGAACATTCAGAGAGAAGTGAAGTGAGTTTGATAGGTTTGATAGAAGTGTTTGATAGGTAGTTACACACATTTTTTTTTGTTGCCTTTTGAGCATTTTGTATTTGTGAAGATTTAATATTAAAATCAGCTGGATCTAATCTTGTTGGTTATATTTTGGTGTTTTATGGAACATTTAGCCTGTCAAGCATTACATGTAAACAATATTACATATAGAGTAGTATATAGAAAAGTATTTTTTTTATATTCATTTGTTAGTGAAGCTTGCATTCAATTGCCACACCCTTTTCACATGAACATCCATTCGTGTAAAAGGAGAATAAAAATAACCATCAAAATTGAAATAGCAAATTATTTTAGAAGTATCTTAGTAACTTTTCCTCTGAGTACTTTTTAAATGTGCTACTTTTTACTTTTACTTGAGTAGTTTTTACTCCTACTTGATTATAATTTCATTAAAGTAACAGTACTTCTACTTGAGTAGGATTATACAGTACTCTTTCCACCCCTGCTCAAGAAAACTCAGCAAAGAAAAAAATGGCCCTTTATCAGGGAAAGAAGGCCTGTCTTTCAAAGATAAATCGTAAAAATCCAAATAACTTCACAGATCTGCATTGTAAAGGGTGTAAACACTTTCCCATGTTTGTTCAATGAACAATAAACAATGAATGAACATGCACTTGTGGAACGGTCGTTAAGACACTAACAGCTTACAGACGGTAGGCAATTAAGGTCACAGTTATGATAACGTAGGACACTAAAGAAGCCTTTCTACTGACTCTGAAAAACACCAAAGGAAAGAGCAGGTCCCTGCTCATCTGCGTGAACGTGCCTTGGGCATGCTGCAAGGAGGCATGAGGACTGCAGATGTTGCCAGGGCAAGAAATTGCAATGTTCGTACTGTGAGACACCTAAGACAGCGCTACAGGGAGACAGGATGGACATCTGACCGTCCTCGCAGTGGCAGACCACGTGTAACAACACCTGCACAGGATCGGTACATCTGAACATCACACCTGCGGGACAGGTACAGGATGGCAACAACAACTGCCCGAGTTACACCAGGAACACACAATCCCTCCATCAGTGCTCAGACTGTCCGCAATAGGCTGAGAGAGGCTGGACTGAGGGCTTGTAGGGCTGTTGTAATGCAGGTCCTCACCAGACATCACTGGCAACAACGTTGCCTATGGGCACAAACCCACCGTCGCTGGACCAGACAGGACTGGCAAAAAGTGCTCTTTACAGATGAGTCATGGTTTTGTCTCACCCAGGGGTGATGGTCAGATTTGTGTTTATCGTTGAATGAATGAGCGTTACACCATTACATCCGAGGCCTGTACTCTGGAGTGGGATCGATTTGGAGCAGGAGGGTCCGTCATGGTCTGGGGTGTAACAGCATCATCGGACTGAGCTTGTTGTCATTGAAGGCAATCTCAACGCTGTGCGTTACAGGGAAGACATCCTCCTCCCTCATGCGGTACCCATCCTGGAAGACTCATCCTGACATGACCCTCCAGCATGACAATGCCACCAGCCATACTGCTCGTTCTGTGCCTGATTTCCTGCAAGACAGGAATGTCAGTGTTCTGCCATGGCCAGCGAAGAGCCCGGATCTCAATCCCATTGAGCACGTCTGGGACCTGTTGGATCGGAGGGTGAGGGCTAGGGCCCTTCCCCCCAGAGATGTCTGGGACCTGTTGGATCGGAGGGTGAGGGCTAGGGCCATTCCCCTCAGAAATGTCCGGGTACTTGCAGATGTCTCAGTGGAAGAGTGGGGTAACATCTCACAGCAAGAACTGGCAAATCTGGTGCAGTCCATGCACTGCAGTACTTAATGCAGCTGGTGAACACACCAGACACTGACTGTTACTTTTGATTTGACTATTTCTAGGTATGTGATTGGGTAAAATGAACATTTTTGCTTTATTCTATAAACTACTGAAAACATTTCTCACAAATGTCAAATAAAAATATTGTGGTCAAAATAACAAAAAATATGCAGTGTTGTCAGACCTCGAATAGAAAATATTAATTTTTAAACAACACAATACTAATGTTTTAACTTAGGAAGAGTTCAGAAATCAATATTCGATGGAATAATCCTGATTTTCAATCACAGCTTTCATGCATCTTGGCATGCTCTCCACCAGTCTTTCACATTGATGTTGGATGACTTTTTGCCAATCCTGGCGCAAAAATCCAAGCAAATCAAATCAAATCCAATTTGATTTGTCACATACACATGGTTAGCAGATGTTAATGCGAGTGTAGCGAAATGCTTGTGCTTCTACTTCCGACAATGCAGTAATAACCAACAAGTAATCTAGCTAACAATTCCAAAACTACTACCTTATAGACACAAGTGTAAGGGGATAAAGAATATGTACATAAAGATATATGAATGAGTGATGTTAAAGAGCGGCATGGGCAAGATACAGTAGATGGTATTGAGTGCAGTATATACATATGAGATGAGTATGTAAACAAAGTGGCATAGTTAAAGTGGCTAGTGATACATGTATTACATAAAGATGCAGTAGATGATATAGAGTACAGTATATGCATATACATATGAGATGAATAATGTAGGGTATGTAAACATTATATTAGGTAGCATTGTTTAAAGTGGCTAGTGAAATATTTTACATCATTTCCCATCAATTCCCATTATTAAAGTGGCTGGAGTTGAGTCAGTGTGTTGGCAGCAGCCACTCAATGTTAGTGGTGGCTGTTTAACAGTCTGATGGCCTTGAGATAGAAGCTGTTTTTCAGTCTCTCGGTCCCAGCTTTGATGCACCTGTACTGACCTCGCCTTCTGGATGATAGGGGGGTGAACAGGCAGTGGCTCGGGTGGTTGTTGTCCTTGATGATCTTTATGGCCTTCCTGTGACATCGGGTGGTGTAGGTGTCCTGGAGGGCAGGTAGTTTGCCCCCGGTGATGCGTTGTGCAGACCTCACTACCCTCTGGAGAGCCTTACGTATGTGGCGGAACAGTTGCCGTACCAGGCGGTGATACAGCCCGACAGGATGCTCTTGATTGTGCATCTGTAGAAGTTTGTGAGTGCTTTTGGTGACAAACCGAATTTCTTCAGCCTCCTGAGGTTGAAGAGGCGCTGCTGCGCCTTCTTCACGATGCTGTCTGTGTGGGTGGACCAATTCAGTTTGTCTGTGATTTGTACGCCGAGGAACTTAAAACTTACTACCCTCTCCACTACTGTTCCATCGATGTGGATAGGGGGGTGTTCCCTCTGCTGTTTCCTGAAGTCCACAGCTCGGCTTTGTTTGATGGCTTGTGACCATCTTCCTCTTGATCACATTCCAGAGGTTTTCAATCACCGGTCCTCCACCAAATTTCACAGTGGTTGCGAGACATGGTGGCTTGTAGGCCTCTCCAGGTCTTGTAGGCCTCTCCAGGTCTTGTAGGCCTCTCCAGGTCTTGTAGGCCTCTCCAGGTCTCGCACCCACTGTGAAATTTGGTGAAGGATCGGTGATGATATGGGGGTGCTTCAGCAAGGCTGGAATCGGGCAAATTTGTTTTTGTGAAGGATGAATCAAGCCATGTACAAGGTTGCCCTGGAAGAAAACTTGCTTCCTTCTGCTCTGACAATGTTCCCCAACTCTGAGGATTGGTTTTTCCAGCAAGACAATGCTCCATGCCACACAGCCAGGAAAATCAAGGTGTTGGTGGAGGACCACCAGATCAAGACCCTGTCACGGCCAGCCCAATCTCCAGACCTGAACCCCATTGAAAACCTCTGGAATGTGATCGAGAGGAAGGTGGATGCTGAAGTGGTGAAGTATGTGGTCCAAGGGCTCCAACCATTCACTGTTATAGAACAAGAACCATTTAGAGTGTTTGTGCAGGATCTGCCCCCTAACTCAAAGATAATATTAAAGCTCACACTATGCTCCAGGATTGATGAAGCATCCAAGGAAATTAAGAAGGTGACTGAGGCCATGATCGGAGTTGACCACATTGCCACCACCACCGAATGCTGGTCTACAAGAAGATGGAGCTTCATTGGTGTTACAGCCCATTGGATAGACCCTGACAGTCTCAACAGATGCTCCGCAGCGCTGGCCTAAAACGGTTGAGAGGATCGCACACCTTTGATGTGTTGGCAGGAGCCCTAAATGACATCCATTCGGAGCTCGCAATCCGGAGTAGGATTATGAGAACAACAGACAATGGCTCTAACTTCTTGAAAGCTTTCCAAGTTTTTGGAGAAGATGAAAACAACGAGGCAGGCGAAGCAGTGGGTGGTGGTGAAGCAGCTCAGCCAGGACAGGACGATGGTGAAGAGGAACAAGAGGAGATTGAAGAAGTGGAGTTTGTTGATGTGGCAACGATCCTGAATGAAGATGATGGTTTTGAGTACCAGCTGCCGAAGCACCAGCGTTGTGCTTGTCACCTACTCAACTTAATATCTACAGTTGATGCCCTGAAAGCAACATTCAGTGAGGCTTACAAAAAAGGTGTCCTGTTCAACATTTGGCAAGTGTCAAGCACTTTGAAACAAATGTGGGATATCTACACTTGCAGCCGAAACCGTTGAAGATACTTGCAACGACCAGCTGCTGTGCCGGAATGCTACAAGATGAAACTCCTGGTTCATGGCTGTAGAAAGACCCCTGAGGATCATCAAAGACAACGGCTAGGCGGCCATCAGAGTTCTCTGCACAGACCTCGAGGTTCCAACGTAAGTAAGAATTATGTATTATTTTATCATAATGTAAGGTCTTGAATATCATCTAAATCTGTTGCAGTGTTTCCTGACCTTTTGCTTGGGGACTAATAACTTTCCCATATTGTAGCCCTACTCTATAACTTAGTCAACTACTCATCCAGCCATTGATTATTGTAGTTAAATCAGGTGAAATAGTTAGTGGTCCCCTTTTGTAGGTAAGGAAACAGTATTATTATTATTTTTTAATTCACTGGTTCAATCCAGTTGAACTCGCCTTCCTCACAGAGTATGCTGCCACCATGAGCCCAGTCGCAAAGGCCATCAACATCCTGCAGGTTGAAACCAATGTCAAGATGGGGTGGCTACTTCCAACTATCAACCTGCTGATCACAAAACTTGACTGGATCAAGTTGTCCCTGAAGTACTGTAAGCCTCTGGTCAATGTGCTACAACTGGGACTGAAGAAGCGCTTTATTTTATTATACATGAACAACTTTGTATATTGTACATTTTGACACTTGATAGATTTGAAACACCCATTTAAACTACATTCCTGACTTTGTGGTTCAGTCCAATGGGTAACCTATTTAGCCCTGTTGCTTGGTTTATATAGATGGGGATGGATTAATGTAGGCTCACAAAAAATATAACTGCATCATTTCTATTGTCATCACCCTTGTATTTCAGGAATGGACTACATCAAGGACCAGTTCATCAGATGAGCAGCTTTCTGCAATAGCTAGGGGAATGTTGGCATCGAACAACTTATCCTTTTCGTGCCGAATCACTCGCTCCACATGGATCCTCAGACGAGTGTTATTTGGCTCTGTTTTAAGAGCTATGGACGACGGTATACCTTCCCTGGTACAAGGGCATCGATGAGGAACCCCTTGTTGGCCATTACTGCCATGTTGCTGCTCCAGTTTCAACTGACCTGAGCCCTAGGACCGTGCCGCAGGACTACCTGACATGATGACTCCTTGCTGTCCCCAGTCCACCTGGCCATGCTGCTGCTCCAGTTTCAACTGACCTGAGCCCTAGGACCGTGCCCCAGGACTACCTGACATGATGACTCCTTGCTGTCCCCAGTCCACCTGGCCATGCTGCTGCTCCAGTTTCAACTGACCTGAGCCCTAGGACCGTGCCCCAGGACTACCTGACATGATGACTCCTTGCTGTCCCCAGTCCACCTGGCCATGCTGCTGCTCCAGTTTCAACTGACCTGAGCCCTAGGACCGTGCCCCAGGACTACCTGACATGATGACTCCTTGCTGTCCCCAGTCCACCTGACTGTGCTGCTGCTCCAGTTTCAACTGTTCTGCCTTATTATTATTCGACCATGCTGGTCATTTATGAACATTTGAACATCTTGGCCATGTTCTGTTATAATCTCCACCCGGCACAGCCAGAAGAGGACTGGCCACCCCACATAGCCTGGTTCCTCTCTAGGTTTCTTCCTAGGTTTTGGCCTTTCTAGGGAGTTTTTCCTAGCCACCGTGCTTCTACACCTGCATTGCTTGCTGTTTGGGGTTTTAGGCTGGGTTTCTGCACAGCACTTTGAGATATCAGCTGATGTACGAAGGGCTATATAAATACATTTGATTTGATTTTGATTTGATGTCCTCGGTGAGATAGTCTTGGTTGCCTGACGGTATTTGTTGCTGATGGAGCCTACATACAGTGAGGAAACAAAGCTAATCGCCTATGAGGAGCTATTCCTACTAATGCGTCCATTTTGCAGTGGGATTTGTAGTTGGAGAACATCTCATTCCTCAGCAGATGAGAGGACGATGTCTGACAAGTTCTGTGCAGTCAGTAATGACCTGCGTGTCTGTGTAGCTTTTCTCAGGCATGTTGGCTTTTACTTCCTCTTGTGACATCAAGATGTTCACTGCTCTGAGCTGTGTGTAGGAAGTTGGCCCACTTGATGATCCTACTGACTGTAGAGGGATGGATGTGAAAGTGTTGGCCCAGGTCTCTGTCCTTAAACCGCAGAGTGAGATGTGTGAGGAAGAGGAATAGCTCATCCACTGGTTGCAACGCTGTCTCAGTAAACACAGGCAACACACATATCTAATTGATTAGTTTGATGTCATTGCTGTACAAATAACTGTTGTTGGTTTCATAGGTCCTGCACAGCCATTTTGTTGGCAGCAGCATAATAATGTTTTAAGGAGGTTGAGTGTGGATGCATCGTGTGTGTATTTAATGTAACATTGTTGTATTGTGTATTTTATTTAACATCACATTCAAGGAAATTCTTACTGTATTGATAACACAATGTTTAAACTATTTTACAACATGAAAATTATCAAAATCATGTACTTGGATTAAAGAGTGACGACCTCAGTGGCCATCAGACTTAAATAGTCACCAGTAGCTGGCCGTCGCCCAGTACCCTGTCCTTAACTTAGTTACTGTTTCTAGCCGACTATCATCTGGTACTCTACCTGCACTCGAGGTCAACCGATTAATCGAAATGGCCAATTAATTTGGGCCGATTTCAAGTTTTCATAACAATCGGTAATCAACATTTTTGGACACCGATTATGGCCGATTACACTGCACTCCACAAGGAGACTGCGTGGCAGGCTGACCACCTGTCACGTGAGTGCAGCAAGGATTCAAGGTAAGTTGCTAGCTAGCATTAAACTAACCCTAAAAAACAACCAATCTTAACATAATCACTAGTTAACTACACATGTTTGGGCGGCAGGGTAGCCTAGTGGTTAGAGCGTTGGACTAGTAACCGGAAGGTTGCAAGTTCAAACCCCCGAGCTGACAAGGTACAAATCTGTCGTTCTGCCCCTGAACAGGCAGTTAACCCGCTGTTCCTAGGCCGTCATTGAAAATAAGAATTTGTTCTTAACTGACTTGCCTGGTTAAATAAAGATAAAATAAAAATATTACTAGTTTATCTAGCTTGTCCTGCTTTGCATATAATCAATGCGGTGCCTGTTAATTTATCACTGAATCACAGCCTTCTTACTTCGCCAAATGGGTGATTTAACAAGCGCATTCGTGAAAAAAAGCACTGTTGCACCAATGTGTACCTAACCATAAACATAAATGCCTTTCTTAAAATCAATACACAAGTATATATTTTTATTGCCTGCTAAACACAAATTTCTTTTAACTAAGGAAATGGTGTCAATTCTCTTGCGTTCTGTGCAAGCAGTCAGGGTATGTGCAGCAGTTTGGGCCACCTGGCTCGTTGCGAACTGTGTGAAGACCATTTCTTCCTAACAAAGACCGTAATTAATTTGCCAGAATTGTACATAATATTGAAGGTTGCGCAATGTAACAGCAATATTTAGACTTAGGGATGCCACCCATTAGATAAATACGGAACAGTTCCGTATTTCACTGAAAGAATAAACGTTTTATTTTCAAAATTATAGTTTCCGGATTTGACCAAATTTATGACCAAAGGCTCTTATTTCTGTGTGTTATTATAGTATCATTTAGTCTATGATTTGATATTTGATAGAGCAGTCTGACTGAGCGGTTGTAGGCAGTAGCAGGCTCGTAAGCATTCATTCAAACGGCACTTGCAAGTAGCTCTTCACTGTGCTTCAAGCATTGCGCTGTTTATGACTTCAAGCCTATCAACTCCAGAGATTAGGCTGTCAATACTATAGTGCCTATAAGAACATCCAATAGTGAAAGGTATACGAAATACAAATGGTATTGAGAGAAATAGTCCTATAATTCCTATAATAACTACAACCTAAAACTTCTTACCTGGGAATATTGAAGACTCATGTTAAAAGGAACCACCAGCTTTAATATGTTCTCATGTTCTGAGCAAGGAACTTAAACGTTAGCTTTCTTACATGGCACATATTGCACTTTTACGTTCTTCTCCAACACTTTGTTTTTGCATTATTTAAACCAAATTGAACATGTTTCATTATTTATTTGAGGCTAAATTGACTTTATTGATGTATTATATTAAGTTAAAATAAGTGTTCATTCACTATTGTTGTAATTGTCATAATTACAAATATATATATAAAAATCGGCCGATTAATCGGTGTCGGCTTTTATTGGGTCCTCCAATAATCGGTATTGGTATCGGCATTGAAAAATCCTAATTGGTCGACCTGTACCCTGCACCTTAGAGATCTAATTACATAGTCATTGAACACTCTTCACCTGAATAAAGTGTACAGACTGTTTTACATACAGAGCCTTCAGAAACTATTGACACCACTTGACTTTTTCCACATGGTTGTTTTACAGTCTGAATTTCAAATTGATTAAATTGAGATTATTTTGTCAATAGCCTACAAACAATAGTGCATAATGCTCCGTTTCCCAAACTCGGTGCTCGGGAGTCCAAGGGCTCGAGAATGCCAAGAGTGTGCAAAGCTGTCCTCAAGGCAAAGGGTGGCTGCTTTGAAGAATCTAAAATATATTTTGATTTGTTTAACACTTTTTTGGTTACTACATGATTCTATATGTGTTATTTCATAGTGTTGATGTCTTCACTGATATTCTACAATATAGAAAATAGTCCAAATAAAGAAAAATCCTTGAATGAGTAGCGTGTCAACGTTTGACTGGTAATGTATATATTTTTTTTTTCTCAATGTGCATCACTTTCACTTACAATTAAAAATATATATTTTACGTAATTTTTTATTTTGGGCATATTCTTTTGAACAAATTGACTCCATAGAGTACCACAAGGAAGAGAGGAAAAATATGTATTGTGTATGTGAATTTAAAAGGATATTTATGGAAGAAGGGGGGTGCGTGTGTGTAAGTGTGTGTGTGAAGCATAGAGAAGAAAGCAAGATTCACTGAAAGAGGAGAAGAACCAAAAAAACAAACATAAAATAAAAAAACGCTGACTTCTTACATTCTCCTGCCTTGGAGGGGAAATAACCAGTGATTATCAAATCAGTTACAACCTCTGTGTCATAAATCACTGCATATGAGAGGAAGAATGACACCTCATTGCCGCTTTGTTGCCCTTCCTCTCCTCTCCTTTCTGCATGTCTTTCTGTTCCCGAAGAGCCCTCTCATGAATGATTTAAAGAGCGATCTGTTTTCTGAGAAAGCTGTCTCTCTAGCTGGAAGTTAACCTCTGAGGGGAGGAGCTTGCCTGGGGTAACATATAAGGGGCGTGGAAAGCCACAGGGTTTACTCAGGGCCAATCCTTGCCCTTCTGCCACCATAGGCAAGACCAAAAAATGCCACCCCCTGCAAAACTAGAATAGTCCCAGTGAGCAAAATTATGTTGAAAAGATGTCTAAAAGACATATTTTCCAAGACGATGAAAAGGCATATTTTCTAGACGTTAAAAAATACGTATTTTACATTGAAATCAGGTACATTTTTGGTTCTGAATGAAAGTTGAATATAAGTCATTTATAGATTTCTATGTTTGGGCCAAATCAAGACAGGACAAAATCTGAACCAAACATCGAAAGCCTATGATTGGATCAGATTTGGTCTGGCCCGGACCAAAAATCTATGTCTGTGGACGTTGAAATCAATCCTGGTCTGGACTGCACCAAATCTGAACCAAACATAGACGTCTAGGACCAAAAACCAAAGTCCATGGATGTCGAAATCAAGGCCGATCCGAAACTGCACCAAAAGACATCCAAAAGGCATCAGCATCAGTCCATGTTTACTGAGGTACATTTAAAACCATGACCATGACAATATGGAATGATTGTCCATTCCATATTGTCAATTTTACTTGGACCTGTCCTGTTTTTAGGATATGTTGACGGAACAGTCTTTATTAGAAGAACGCCATTTAGGTTAGGCTATTTGATCGGCTGCACGATGTAAAAAGTCTCATTACATTGAGGTTAGGCTATTTGATCGGCTGCACGAAGTGTCCGTCTCATTACATTGTCATACATTTTATCTCCAGCCTGTAGGCTACAGAAAAGGCCACATATTCTTTCCACCATATCCTGTATCTGCTACATGATTTATGATAGATTATGTTTTTGAAGGAACGTTGGTGGAGATGCGTCTCTCCAACAGGACCCTGGAGAGGCGCGCTTGGAAAGCACAAACAAAATATTTTGCCCCCCCTGCCTTTGACAAAGTGGGCACTGCTATCAATGTTCAGCATCTGCGCTCACCTAAAACGCCCATATGCCACTGGTTGAGAGAAATTGTCATTGTTTTTAGGCAGACTTGTCTGAGGTTTTATGTGTTGTTGTTGGAGGTGCGTCTTGGTCAATTTAGCTCAGAAAATGCCGCACTTGTTAATCTGTCAGCCCTAATCCTGTCTAATGAGCGGGCCGGCCGTGGGTCTACTCCGCACAAAATCTGTCCACGAAAATAAAACCATGAAGTGAGGGATATTGTACAGAGTTCAATGACCATGTCGAATTTGGTCAACATATTTTTTGTTGTTGCTAATTTGCTACGTGAGGTTTATTTGATCAAGATGATGTTTCGTAATGGTTAGGTTGTTAGGAATGCACTGATATAAATGGAGACGTGTGGAATTTCGGCAACTTTGGAAAAAAAACACTTTATATCGGAGTTGTGTTGTGTCTGTGGTTCACACTCGTATCTGCCCTCTCATTGGCTAGAATGGTCCCACCTTATCTGCATTAATGCATGTGTAGAATGTATCTTTCCAAGACACTTCTCACACGTAAGATACAGTATGTTTGCATTTTCTAGTTGGAATGAAATGCTAAAAATATATCAACAGAAAATGTTTAAAAAATGTTATGATATGAGATCAGATATCCAGAAATCATTGTGTTAACTTAAATTTATTACCTGAGATCTTAACATATTTTTGGTGGAACTGCAGTCACGTATAACCTCATTATCAGTTTTGGAGGTGGAATGCTACTCACTCACCATGTAGGCAGCTGTGTGTTGGATGACACTTACAGAGCTTCACACATACACACACACACACCATAATTCAACACAAAATCACACAGCCCAGTACCATGCTTCTATACTGGAGGTTCATCATCTCAACATCTATCTCCCCCCCTCCCTCCCTCCCTCCCTCCCTATATGGGTTTCTACCTCCTCTCCCCTCACCTTCACAAGGTAAAGGACACCAAAGAAAACTTTGGCATAATTCAAAACCCAGTCAGTGTGGCAGTTTCCAAAGACAAAGTTCCAATAACATCGATAATCAAGTCCTAAAAAAAGAGTGCTGTGAAACAGAGAAACAACAAAGGGCTAGCAGCAATCCTTCATTCTCCACAGGAGGTAAAGTAGACAGAGCTTTGAGACCCAAAATTACTCACAACCTGTCATTTTCACATAATACATACAAACCTACCTGTCACATAGCCTTATCTGTCACCCACATATGTACCTCACACAGAGCTCTTGAATGTCACACATAACTTCCTATCACACAAAGTTTACACAGGCCTGTTAAACAAATACAGTCCTATCTGCAATACCCAGATGTACTGTGTCTTTGAGCCATGAAGGTAATGTTAAGCCCCCCGCCTCTCCTCCCACCCGAACAGCCCTTAGTTCATATGAACGCTCAATTTAATTACACATTCTATTTTACAGAAAGTGATTTGATCAATTGATAGCGACAGAGTCACACATTGTATAAGATTTCTTCCCAAGCAAAGCCCAATCACTTAGACTTTTCAACTTTAGAAGGTTGTAGCTTAGCTTCTGAATGTTGCATCTTCCTCTGGCATTTCACAGCTTGTTTCTAGCCTAAAGCACTAGAGATGTATGTCTTATTTTAGATCGGCATAAACAAATGCAAATTGTAAAAAATAAAATAAATAAAACAAGAAATATCCCTCAAATCAAGGAAGGTCTCAGCCCCCCACTCCCCAGTCCTCCAAACCTGCAGTAGCCTCACCCATTCCACCCCTACCCCCCCCGTCCCCTAAACTTGTAGTACCCCAGGCGTAGCCGCACCTGTTACAACCCTCAGCCCTACCACCCCACACTCCCCCAAACTTGCAGAAGCCTAGCTCCATCCGTTTCCGCCCTACCAGCACAAACAGCTGGGTAGAAGGAGACTGAGGGAGCCAAGAGCGCATTATCTCACTCAGCAGGGGGCCCAGGTATCAAAGGGAGATACACATGGCCAAGAGACAAACACGCCAAACAAGCACGATACAACATGTTCATCTGAAAAACACTACTCCGATTCATTAGCATTAACATCATATGGTCACTTGGTTTGAGGTGTCTCCAGCGTGTTGAGAAGGTAAAGAAAAAATGTATTAAAAGAAGAGTTGTTCCCTCAACTTGGGAATGGGCCTGTTCAAACTCAACTAAGAAAGTCTTTGGGCAACATTTTCATTTTGCTTAAACAGCTGCGCTGTAAACTAACGCACTGCACTGCAACATTCAAAATAATGGTAGAATACTATACCTCGCGATTGCAGTGCTTGTGGCGCGTGTAGCGCGCTTTAACTAATTGGCCATTTAAACTAGGAAGGGGCATCGTGTGGTGAAATATCGGAAGCCATTCACTTTCAATTAAAGGAAAGTGAGAGAAGCAAAGTGGTCGGGGGAACCGTTGAGCGATGCGAGCATAGGCGAGAAAGCTAAACCTGCACTAAAGTTGGGTGAAAGCTGAACATTCTAAAAAAAATACTCTGCAATATCATGACGTAAATTACCAATTGATGCTCACAATAGCTTCCGACCCCTACTGGATTGTCTGACAATGGCTGTTGATACGTAGCACTAGCTTGCTTGCTTGCTGGCACCCACATGAGGGCGATGCTGGGCTGGGCAAGTGCTGCTTGTATAGTGTAAATGCTCCGTAAATCTGCGCTTAAATTTAAGTTTCTCCTCGTTGTAATTGATAAAAAGAAATGCTACAACATAAATCGCGCTGCAGATATAATTTTGTTTACACTATGCATTAGCTCACAGCGCAGGTGTCTTTGTGACAGGAAAAAGAAACCCTCTGTGTGCCTTTTAACAGACGTCTTGATGCCACCTATAGCCTGCCACCCTGCCTTATGCTTTCTGTCAGATTACCAGGGAGACAAATGTAGGTCTTCACCCTCATTGCCCTCATCCTCATCCGTCTCTGGCCACAGCAGGGCTTTCTGTCTTGGGCCTATAATCCACTTAGGTGGCTCTTTCTATTCTTCCTGTATGGCTCTAAGCCGGAACATCGATTCCATTATACAGACTCACTCAACGACCTGCTGCCTATTCCATTAGAAAGGCCCAATCCACGTCTGTGCACAGTCCTAATCCAAATACATTATACATTCTAGAATGGTTTAGAATGGTCGTTGTAAAGCAGCCCCCCCCCCCCCCACCCCTCTCCACTCCATAGCTCTGGATAGCCAGTGACAGATGGGGAGATGAAGAGGGGAGAGAGAGAGTCAGAGTTCCGGTTATACAGTGAGAGAGCACCGTTCTTATAGGGCCTGATCAATACAGTATGACCAAGGAAGGTGTATGTACAGTACCTGAGTAGTATAGAAATGATTTCATCTCTTGGGGAATATAGACCAATAATAAGTGAAGAACAGAAAAATACATAAACAGATAGTTCTTCAACCCTTGAGGGGAAATGGAACAATCAGAATCAATCTATCCAAATATCCCAACCCCTCTGTCCCTCCACCACCTTGCTAACCCTCTCTCCAATTCCACCACCCTAATCTCTCTTCACTGTCCCCCTCCTCATCAGCCCTCCATCTCTCTATTCTGTCATTCTCCTTGTCCCTCCCCAAACCTCTCTCTTCTCTTTCTCCCTCCTTGTCCCCTTCTCTATCCTCTGTTCCCCTCCTCTTCATCCCTCCATCCCTGTACTGTCCTCTACCCTGTATGATCTCCAACAACCTCGTCTCCCATCCAAGTTGCTAAATGACTGATTATTACCTTTCACTGTTTAGTGTTCAGTCACTGAGCTGCTGCTGAAGGGGCCAGGAGTGGGGAGTGCAGGGGCCACATGAGAAAGGACTCTCTACCTCTTCCCACTGTCGATATCACCACCCTATGTCATTACGGCGGCTACCTGGACTAGGGAGCCATTTGGTCTTCTTTTATAATATAAAACCAATTTCAGAGCGAGCGCATCTGCAACGGGGGGGAATATTCATTATTCATGATTAAAATGTTCTCCCGAGCAGTTTGGAAATCCAAATATGTCCCGTGCCAGATGAGATGGCTCAGATGAGATGGCTCAGATGAGATGGCCCAGATGAGATGGCTCAGATGAGATAGCTCAGATGAGATGGCTCAGATGAGATGGCTCAGCCCTATTGTCCCGAGGGAACATTGACTAATCGTCTGGCCTTCGGAAATCGATATCCAACGGTAATCATCAGACACCTCCGATTATACAGTAGTGTCCACCGGCCCATTGACCGACCAACCCCCATCACCCTATATTCCCTCCCTCCTTCCCTCCCTCCATTCAATCCCAGAATAACAGCATTGATCAGTGATTGTGTTACTGGCGGTGTGGGTGGGGATGGAGGAAGACATCAGGCGTCAGTCATTTCTATGGGGGCTATTTGGGTCCCCTTGTTACCGGATACAGCAGCATAGTCAGTACAGTTATAGCTTCTTTGCTCGATCTGGATGTAAAGGGAGAGACTGAGAAATTAGGTATGTTCTGTAGGTAAGGAAATTATAATATTATATGGACATTTAACTAGCAGACGCGTTTATGAGGTTGTTCAGTTGCTCTAGCGAGAAATCAC
The DNA here is from genome assembly GCF_034236695.1 of Oncorhynchus nerka. Lineage (NCBI taxonomy): Eukaryota > Metazoa > Chordata > Actinopteri > Salmoniformes > Salmonidae > Oncorhynchus > Oncorhynchus nerka. The sequence continues at coordinate 3,628,543 of NC_088414.1, read as the reverse complement.
AAAACAACTGATGTATTTGATTAGGGGAAATTGCGCAACATTGGTATGTTAAGTATTGGGCAAAGGGGCTTGGGCAGGGTTGTTGGGTTTGGGAGATTGGGTCAGGAGTTATTCCTGACCAAGTGACCAGAAAGTAACCAGGATACTCTAGGCTCTTTGTGGTCAGGAAAAACTCCAAGCCCAACCATGTGCAATTGTATATCCCTCCCCTCTTTACACCTTTCTCTCTATCGCTTGCTCAGCTTTTCCCTCTGCATCTCCATGCTAAGCATGAAAAGTGTCTGTGATCAATACCTCCAGGCCTGCTCCTGCTTCTAACCACAGGCCGGGGGGTGGCAGAGCTACCTGGGGGACCGGAGTGCTGTGTCAGCATCCACTCAAGACCTCAAACACCCCTCTACTCCTCTTCTTCTCTCATCACCTCTGTCAACCAACACTTCTTCAACACAATCCCTCACTCACACGTTTCAAATGTCACCCTGCCATTTTGATTGGAATAATAATTTTGAGAGGAGGGAGAAATGGCTTGTTGATGCTAAGCAGGCGGTGCAACAGCGAAAGCCATCTCTCCCTGTCACAAAGTTGCCGTGTAAGAGGTTCCCAGTTCCTGCCCGGCCCCGCGGCGCCACAGTAGATGTGGACACAGATTTATGTTAAGACCACCGAGGCCATGTGTTAGCGTCGTTCATCATCACGCCTTAGTAGACCAATGACAGCGACAGGATTCATGCACAGGGAGTAACAGAGGATCAGTGTAAAGGACCTATGATTAGTGTGGTTATGTATGTTGGGGAGTGTTAAAGTGGGTATGAATGTAACAGTGATTTAATTATAGCTTTCTAAACTAACAATAAGAGTAGCGTTTCAGGTGTTTGACCTATTTTCAGTGTATGAACCTTGAAGTAAAGTAATTTACCCAGCAGCCAACACTTCTCTCTATAAAACACCTTGGTCCTGCTCAGTAGAGAGCAAACCGTAGTAGAACGTAGCAGAACATTAGCATCAGAAAATGGACGAGTTCAGGTAGAACGTCCCCGTTTCACTCTGTTTCACCGTACTGATCATGACACTGTTCTCTATCCCATTTAACAGTAACTCAATCTTACCTTGACGCTGTTCTCTATCCCATTTAACAGTAACTCAATCATACCTTGACGCTGTTCTCTATCCCATTTAACAGCAACTCAATCTTACCTTGCGGGCACCTCGATGTTGGAGATGGCGTAAAAGTACTTGAGCAGGTTGTCCCTCTGCATGTAGGTTCCCCCCAGGGCCGGTCTGAGCAGCCTCAGCCTGAGGTTAGTGAAGGTAAAGAATTCCCTCAGGCCCTTCATACTCTCCATACGGGTGTACAAGCTGTCCATGTTGAGCAACCTAGGCCCGGCGAACACTGCGAAGCGCGCCCGAACCTCGAACTTTACGTTCTTATCGTTCTTCGATCCCACCCAGCGTGAGAACTGCTCGGTGCAGATGACAAGAGTAATATTTGCAGGTGATAGATCGGGGACGCGCTTTGGTGCCATGTTAAAGGACTCGAGACAATCGTCAGCGTAGAACTGGTAGGGCTGCCAGGTACGGCCGTGGTCCATGGACTTGTCCAGCACCATTAAGGTGGGGCGGCCGTACTCAAAGGTAATGGCGATGTCGTCCGTCAGCTCCAGGCTCTTGTTCCAGGCTAGGGAGATGTTGGCCAAGAGGGGTTCTGGATAACGGGCCCATGTGACTGTCTGCCAGTAGGTGATGCGGCCGGTGTGCTCGCGGTCCTGCATCAGCTGAGGAGGGTGGGCCAGGTCCGGGTTGGAGGCGTCACACTCGTCACTGCACAGATACGGGTTCTCCTGCAGAGTCAAAAGAACACAAACGAGTCAGTGGACAGATACGGGTTCTCCTGCAGAGTCAAAAGAACACAAACGAGTCAGTGGACAGATACGGGTTCTCCTGCAGAGTCAAAAGAACACAAACGAGTCAGTGGACAGACAGTAAATGGATGCACTAAATGATTCTCAAGTGTTAGGTGAAATGGAATATAGTCTATCATCAGTCCCTCTAGGATTCTGCAATCACAATTGTCTTTAGCAAAATCAACATTTCCCAGCAAATTTGACCAATCACAACTATTTCCGCATAAAACAGTCAAATCATCACAATATTATCATCACCGCAGTAAATAGAGGGCTTGCAATTTCAACCAATCACTGCACTTTACTGCATAATTTGGTTCAATCGAGCCTCACATCAACAATCCTTTTCCCTCGTTAGAGATTTGACAAAATCACCTACTGGCAGACAGTCACATGGTCCCGTTACCCTAAACCCCTCTTAACCAACATATTGCATGCAAAATGTCAGAACTTACGCAGGAAAATCAAGCATTTTTGTCCACAAATATCATTAAAAAATGCAAAATCCTGGACTATATAAATTCCTGTAACCTACTTTCATGCTCCTGGCATTCATCCTAAAACTTAAACCGAAACATTTAATATGAAATTTAAAAAAGTGAAAAGTAAATGATTTCATGCTTAATCAAGTTGGTGAACTGTGCCTGTACAAAAAACTAACCAGTCAGTCAAACCCACACTAATAACAAAATAAGGTTTACTGTGCAGGCTGAGTTTATAAATCATCTGATTTATGATGACACTGAGCTAAGAGAAAAAAAACAAGCATATGCAAAATCTAGTGGTGCTAGGGTAAGAGAAACTTCTCAGAAGAAGGGAAAGGGGGAATACCTAGTCAGTTGTACAACTGAATGCATTCAACTGAAATGTGTTTTGTGCATTTAACCCAACTCCTCTTCTTAACTGACTTGCTTACTGCCAGAAAGACAGATTTTTACCTTGTTGGCTCAGGGATTTCATCCAGCAAGCTTTTGGTTACTGGCCCAACGCTCCTACCCGCCAGGCTACCTGCCGCCTGAGGTACTCAGATCCTAGCCTCAGGATAAAAGTCTGTGCGTGACGACATAGCGCACATAAAAATGATTTTGCGTTTAAATTCCCCATGTTCAGATAAAAAAAATACAAATACAAATTCAACTCTACTGATAGTTTTGTGCCCACTCTGGTTTTGGCACGTCTAGCTAACAGTTTACAGATACAGTTTAGATTATTATGGACATAAGAGCGAGATTATTTTAAGTTGTAAATAGGACAGCCAAGCATCATCATGTCACCAGAATAAAACCCTCGATATTTATTGGAAAGGAGCATCAAAGCTTCTCACCTTACACTTTTCACCGCCCTGTGAAGTTCATCTTATTTCATCTGTAGCCTAATAAACTGCATGCTTTCCCGAGTCGTAGTGGGAGAACCATACAACATGTCATCACATGACTCTGTTGTGGAATTATGGAATCAAAATATTTCACACATACCGGAACTTGTAAATTCAATTAGACTTTATTACAAAGTAACAGAGCCGGGCAATTCCATAGAACAACCGACTCTTCATTCTTAGTATTTGGCTTTTATACAGTCTTACCCTAACACCCTTACATCGTCACTCCACTTTATGAATCTTGTTGTCTTTACTTTCCATTCTCTTATTGACTCAGACTTTGGGGCATAGATTATATTTGTGGCGTGACACTCCTACTGGTGCCTATCACAGATTATTTAATGTTCCTGTCCAAAAGTTCAGGTTCATGTTGTTCAAGTTCATGTTGTCTATGTATGATTGACCGATGTGCATGTCCAGTAACCTTCACAAGAATCAGATATGGCCCCGACCAGTCACGTCTTGTTGGTCTACCTCGCCTCATCCACACAGATTCTGCTTACGATTCTGTTTTTTACATGTCTAATAGTTGACTCGATGTTGATCCAGCTTTGTACACTCACATGGGCTCAGCCTTCATTCTGCTTACACATGTCTAATATTTAAACGTATATCGATTATGCATTCTACTTCAAAGAGAACAGTATCGGTACTGAGAATCATCAGACGACTGGAAACTCTCCAACAACTCCAGGTTTACATCGATATGATGGTTATTACAGGGCCTTCAGAACGTATTCACACCCCTTGACTTGTTACGGTCTGAATTTAAAATAGATCAAATTGAGATTTTGTGCCACAGGCCATTTAGGCCATAACAGAAGGGTTGAATACTTATTGACTCAATACATTTCAGATTTTAATTTTTATTCATTTGTAAAAGAAAATTGAAGAAACATAATTCCACTTTGACATTATAGGGTATTGTGGGTTATGGCCACAATACCCCATAATGTCAAAGTGGAATTATGTTTCTTCAATTTTCTTTTACAAATGAATAAAAATTAATTCAACCCTTCTGTTATGGCCTAAATAAGTTCAGGAGTAAAAATCTGATTAACAGGTCACATGATAAGTTGCATGGACTCACTATGTGTGCAATAAAAGTGTTTAACATGATTTTTGAATGACTACCTTGTCTCTGTACTCCACACATGCAATTGAGCAGTGAATTTCAAACACATATTCAACACAAAGACCAGGCTTTCCAATGACTCGCAAAGAAGGGGCATTGGTAGACTGGGGAGTTTTTCAGGATGAAAAAAAAAAATAGAATAGTGCACAGCCAAAGGAAAACCTGGTTCAGTCTGCTTTCCACCAGACACTGGGAGATAAATTCACCTTTCACCAAGAAAATAACCTAAAACACAGTAGATGTGGGTGCTCCTGAGTGGCAGTCACAGGCAAGACCGGAAAATAGTTGTCTAGCAATGATCAACAATCAATTTGACAAAGCTTGAGGAATTTTGAAAATAATAATGGGCAATTGTTGCATAATCCAGGTGTGGAAAGCTCTTAGAGATTTACCCAGAAAGACTTACAGCTGTAATCACAGCCAAAGGTGCTTCTACAAAGTATTGACTAGGGGGGATACTTATGTAAATGAGATATTTCTGTATTTCATTTTCAATAAATTTGCAAAAATGTCTAAAAACATGTTTTCACTTTGTCATTTTGGGGTATTGTGTGTAAATGGGTTAAAAAACATTTTTAATCCATTTTGAATTCAGTCTAAAAACAAAATGTGTAATTAGTAAAATTAGTCAATATTTGCGCATAAAAGCGCCATTTCTCTACATTCTTTACAGAAACAAAAAGAAGCTAAGCACTGAAGCTAAGCAGGGTTGGACCTGGTCAGTCCCTGGATGGGAGACCAGATGCTGCTGGAAGTGGTGTTGGAGGGTCAGTAGGAGGCACTCTGTCCTCTGAAGCTAAGCAGGGTTGGACCTGGTCAGTCCCTGGATGGGAGACCAGATGCTGCTGGAAGTGGTGTTGGAGGGTCAGTAGGAGGCACTCTGTCCTCTGAAGCTAAGCAGGGTTGGACCTGGTCAGTCCCTGGATGGGAGACCAGATGCTGCTGGAAGTGGTGTTGGAGGGTCAGTAGGAGGCACTCTGTCCTCTGAAGCTAAGCAGGGTTGGACCTGATCAGTCCCTGGATGGGAGACCAGATGCTGCTGGAAGTGGTGTTGGAGGGTCAGTAGGAGGCACTCTGTCCTCTGAAGCTAAGCAGGGTTGGACCTGGTCAGTCCCTGGATGGGAGACCAGATGCTGCTGGAAGTGGTGTTGGAGGGTCAGTAGGAGGCACTCTGTCCTCTGAAGCTAAGCAGGGTTGTACCTGGTCAGTCCCTGGATGGGAGACCAGATGCTGCTGGAAGTGGTGTTGGAGGGTCAGTAGGAGGCACTCTGTCCTCTGAAGCTAAGCAGAGTTGGACCTGGTCAGTCCCTGGATGGTTGGACCTGGTCAGTCCCTGGATGGTTGGACCTGGTCAGTCCCTGGATGGTTGGACCTGGTCAGTCCCTGGATGGGAGACCAGATGCTGCTGGAAGTGGTGTATTTTTTTTTTACCTCTGTTTCAAAACATTATATCTCTACTGAACACAGCCTCGAGTGGACTCTTTGGCCAATCAGTAACCAGGTTTCCATCCTATATTTTATGCCAGTAAAGGTCTGATGGAAGCAGAACATTTGTTGGTAAACTTTCTAAATATCGACAAAACAAAATACTCTAGATAAGGTGGTATCTTTTTGGCTTCGGTGTGCCCTACTGCACACTACCCTGCTGTGTTCAAGTCATCAATCCCTGTTAAGAGGGGAAGAATGAAACGCCAGCAGTACTACAGATTGTGAAGCTCGGAACTGCTATTGAAGATATTGCAGTGTGGGCGGCTATGACTTAATATTGAAACGACTGGGTCTTCTCTCCAAACAACCACATTAGATGAGAACCTCCCACTCTCACTGGGGAGAGGTGGCATGCTTGTTTCCTCTCCGTAACTATTACTACATTTCCTGGATTTCCAGGAATCCCAGTTGGAAGATTCCTAGAATCAGCAGGGAATAAGCAGGACATTCGGAATCCTCCAACCAGGATTTGTGGAAAAACTGGGAATTTTTAGAAAGTTACCAGGATCTGGTCCTGGGCCCAAAAAAAGGTACAAATATTTGTCCAACCTTCACTCCTGCTTCAGACACAACGAGGATTATTGACATGCCGTAAGGAAACGACCACCGTTAGACTGTACAGACACTGTCCCAGATGCACAACAAATAGGTTACTATGTAATAGGTTACTCTCGACCCAGATATATCTTTTGACGAACATATCAAGAATATTTTAAGGACAACTTTTTTCCATCTTCATAACATTGCAAAAATCCTAAACTTTTTGCAAAAAATTATGCCGAAAAACAAATCCATGCTTTTGACACTTCTAGATTAGACTACCGCAATCCTCTACTCTCCAGCTAGCCGGATAAAGCACTAAATAAACTTAGAAGCTTAACACAGTTGCTAGAATCCTGACTAGAACTGATCATATTACTCCAGTGCTAGCCTCTCTACACCGGCTTCCTGTTAAGGCAAGGGCTGATTTTAAGGTTTTACTGCTAACCTACAAAGCATTACATGGACTTGCTCCTACCCATCTCTCCGATTTGGTCCTGCCGTACATACCTACACGTCCACTATGGTCACAAGACGCAGGCCTCCTTATTGTCTCTAAGAAAACAGCTGGAGGCAGGACTTTCTCCTATAGAGCTCAAATTTTATGGAATGGTCTGGCTATCCAACTCTTCAGTAGGTCCTATGATTGAGTGTAGTCTGTCCCAGGGGTGTGAATGTGAACGGCAAGGCACTGGAGCGACAAACCGCCCTTGCTGTCTCTGCCTGGCTCCCCTCTCTCCACTGGGATGCTCTGCCTCTGACCCTATTACGGGGGCTGAGTCACTGGCTTACTAGTGCTCTTCCATGCCGTCCCTAGGAGGGTTGCGTCACTTGAGTGGGTTGTGTCACTGACGTGATCTTCCTGTCCCATTTTGCAACCCCTCGGGCTTGTGCGGTGGAGGAGATCTTCATAAGCTATACTGAGCATTGTCTTAGGGTAGTAAGTTGGTGGTCTGTTGATATCCCTCTATTGGTGTGGGGGCTGTGCTTTGGCAAAGTGAGTGGGTTTATATCCTGCCTGGTTTGCCCTGTCCTGATGGCCCGTCTGGGGGTATTTTTGGACAGGGCCACAGTGTCCCCCGACCCCCCCGTCTCAGCCTCCAGTATCTATGCTTCAATAGTCTATGTGCCGGGGGGCTAGGGTTAGTCTGTTATATCTGGTGTAATTCTCCTGTCTTATCTGGTGTCCTGTGTGAATTTAAGTACGCCCACTAATTCTCTCTCCCCTCCTGGAGGACCTGAGCCCTAGGACCATGCCTCAGGACTACCTGGCCTGATGACTCCAGGCTGTCCCCAGTCCACCTGGTTGTGATCCTTCTCCAGTTTCAACTATGCAACCCTGACCTGTTCACCGGATGTGCTACCTTGTCCCAGACCTGCTATTTTCGACTCTCTCTCTACCACACCTGCTGTCTCAACCTCTGACATTTACTCTGAGGTACTGACCTGTTGCACCCTCTACAAACAGAGATTATTATTTGACCCTGCTGGTCATCTATAAATGTTTGAACATCTTGAAGAACAATCTGGTCTTAATTGCCATGTACTCTTCTAATCTTCACCTGGCACAGCCAGAAGAGGACCTCTAGGTTTCTACCGAGGTTCCTGCCTTTATGGGGAGTTTTTCTTAGCCACTATGCATCTACATCTGCATTGCTTGCTGTTTGGGGTTTTAGGCTGGGTTTCTGTATATTTATAAATACATGTGATTGAATTTGATAGCAATAGTATAGCAATACGTAGGACAGAGTGACGGAAAGTCTGTATAAAGAATGACGCAAATATATTATAGTGTTTCTGGATTGGGTGTTTTGCATGTACAGTGAGGTCACTTGGCACCCTTGATAAAGGTTAGCAAAAAAAGATGGTATAAAATAAATAATACACATACTGAGCTATATTGCATGCCCAAAACATTTAGAAAATTATATTATTTTATACTAATACAATTACTAAGAGTTAGAGATATTGTTGAACAAGTACATACCTAAGTGTACTAAACATTAAGGGCGCCTGCTCTTTCCATGACATAGACTGACCAGGTGAAAGCAACGATCCCTTATTGATGTCCCATGTTAAGTGCCTTGACACTTAGCTGTGGTATATTGGCCATATACCACAAACCCCTGAGGTGCCTTATTGCTATTATAAACTGGTTACCAACGTCATTAGAGCAGTAAAAATAAAATGTTGGCATACCCGTGGTATATGGTCTGATATACCACAGCTGTCAGCCAATCAGCATTCAGGGCTCGAACCACCCAGTTTATAATACTATTTATGTTACTTTGCGTAACCTTTATGAAAGAAAAAAAAAGATTGCACTGCCTGTTTGACTGTCAAGCTTGATAACCATTTTCTCCTTTCATATGTAGCGCTGTTTTCCTGTGCTGTGCTATTGTAACAGGGTTGATTATGTTTCCACTTGCCTCTAAAGAAAGGTGTATTTCATGTTCAAGCAATCTTATTGGTTGGTTCAATTCCGATGACAATAAGGCATGTTGTTATTGGCCCCGCTTGCAGATAGGGCGGGATCGCGAACGTCAGGTCTCCCCAGTATGAAAATTGTGATGCAAGGGGTCGGTCACGTTCTGAATACTATTTTACCATGTGTACAAGTTTGCTGTACATTGCTGATTTATACATGTGTGGGTATATGGTGCCTGTTAGGGATTGAGGGGCTTTCTGGGATGTGCTTTGGTATATGATTTCTGTGTATAAGTGTGTTAGCTAGCATGCACCGATGTAATGGCCACATAAGCTCACTGCTAACACAGTTGTTTTCATGCTACAGATTTGACCATCGACAGCCATCAACATCATTAAGTCCTGCACAACTAACCTGCTGTTTCCTATTAAAAACAGACAATAATGTTCAACTGGGACCACTGGCTGATTTATTGGGACAAAACACAACGCAAGGAGAGTACGATTAACATCTGTTACACTATCATAAGGGCTGCTTAATTCGTCATATATAATGTCAGCCAAACATCTGTACAGGTTTCCTATCTTTTCATTCAACATCTTTCTATCGAGCTGCCAGTTCTGGTTATAGACCACGCGTACACGGACCCCTGGAGATTTATCAAGGGCACACTTGCCACTAGACGGGAAAGCCCTCTGTGGGCTTTGTTACCACGGAAGCGATCGATGGCAAAGATCAGAGGTACATTTCTACGGACAGCCTTTCTCTGCTCGCTCGATAACTAAATGAGGAAACAAATTGGATTATGGAAACACATGCTCAGTAAAGATATGATTGTGAAAGTAATGCACAAGTCTTTTGCCAAAATATCTGTAATAATATTACGCAATTTTAAAAAAGGATGCACTTCTTTACTCGCTTACTCATAAAAGCAATCTGATTACATAACATGTTAGCCCCCGGCACTGAACGGCACTGAACATTTTTCTAAAATGTTTTATGTTGTACAAGAACACATTGGGAGGGATCTTAGACCATTCCTCGATACAGCATTTTTCCAGATCCTTGAGATCAATGGTCTGTGCTTATGGACAGCCCACTTCAATTCAACCACAGCTATTCAATAGTGTTCGCGGCGAAAGATGGCCATTGGAAGATGTTGATTTTGTCAAGGATGTCAAGGATCTGGAAAGATGATACTTTTGATGTATTTTTCCTCAAGTGGTTTTTAGACTGTTATTTGGCATAGCTAGTGTTGACAGTTTGACAAGGACATGTGGTAGGTAACCATCTTGCAAATTGTTCACAAATAAATGAGTGAATGATCTAGTAAGCTAAACAGCTAGCTAGTTGACTGGTGTTTCGATAGTTGGATCGTCATATCCTTTGAGGCTTTAAAAGTGTTCTAACACTATGATTTTGAACATTCAAAGTAACTGGGAAATGTCCATGGCAGGCATTGTTGTCACCTTAGCTTCTGAGTGATGGGAAACACAAGAACCACCACCTACCCCACTCACACCCGTTGTTACTATGGCAACTAGCGTAGTCATGTCATTAAATGACTGCTGTCTGAACACAATCAATCTGGTCACTTGTAACTTGCTGTTTGGACAGTCAGCATTCCAAAATAAATTTGAAAAACAAAACTGATTTGAGCATTAAGGCCTGCAGTGTGAACAAAGCTTTAGATCCCTCCAAATATGTTCTCCAATATCATAAAATATTTTTGAAAAAGGCTCACATGCAAGGTGAGGTATTGAAAGGTATTGAAAACAGGGGTGTCAATAATTTGGACCCCAATCTTTGAGAAAAAAATATGACTAATTAAACAAAATCGCTTTCTCTGAGCAATTGCATTAGTATAAAATAATATAATTTCCCACCAAAATATTATCAATTTCATTAGTATAAAATAATATAATTTCCCACCAAAATATGAGCATACAATACAGCGCAGTATTTATACTATTTATTTTATATATTTTTTTGCTCATCTTTATCAAGGGTGACAAAAATGTCAGACACCACTGTACATCTGGATCTGGTGCGTGTGTTGAGTATGAGGGACTGAGCTGTGATGCGCTAAATGATTCACTGAAAGCTGCACATGACCTGATTGTCTGTCCTCTCTGTCTCTCAGATAATCAGGGACGGGATGTATTTCATTTTGTATGGGAGGGTTGTGAGTGTATTTGTTTTAAACCCTCCCCCTCTCATGCCCTCTTTCCTTATCTCCTCTCTCCTTATCCTGCTACTCTCTCCTCTTCTCTGGCCCAGATAGCTACCTTCTGCCAGCAGCGTGTACACACACATGCACACACACATGCACACACACAGAGAGATCCTGGCCAACTGCTACGGCAGGTGGCCGGCACCGCTAAGTCCCTCCAGCAATTATCCTCGCTGGGATCCTATCACTGTGACGACCAGCGCGATGGAACTCTGTCGCCGTGTCTACACGCAGCGGGCCATGGTGATAAGTGGGTTCTTTTAGTCTTTTTAGGCCATGATGACTGAGTGTTGGTATCCAAATCTAGGTCCCTCAGGAGTAGGGTTCTTGTTTTGGGCGGGACCATCAGAACAGAAGCTTGCTCATTCCTTAGGTACATATGTCTTACTCGGAACACTCAATAACCATGGTCCAAAAAGTATACAGTGTTTTATGATTCGATGTGACACGTCCCAATTGGAACAGAAGCATGCATGAGCCCTCGATCCCTAAACCTGGAACAGGAGCATGCATGAGCCCTCGATCCCTACACCTGAGGGACCTAGATTTGGATACCAACACTCAGTCATCATGGCCTAAAAAGACTAAAAACCTAAGTATGATACGCTGAGACATTTTGATATGTAATTTGGAGAATGTATACACTGAGTGTACAAAACATTAGGAACACCTTAATATTGAGTTGCACCACCTGTAGCCTTTAGAAGAGCCTCAATTCTTTGGGTCATAGACTCTACAAGGCGTCGAAAGCGTGCCACAGGGATGCTAATCTAATGCTTCCAACAGCTGTTTCCAGGCTGGTGGAACATTCTTGATATGTTGTGTTTTTGTGCATGCTCTTCTAATATGACAATTAACCAATGATATCAGGCAACACCCGGCCATGATTAGACATCTGTGTGTATTTTGACACTATATAAATGAGTCATCCCGCAGTGTTTGTCTTTATACCCTGATGAAGACAGCTTGTCTGTCGAAACGTTGGACATAAATATTTTTAGTGTGTGCGGCTCTCCTTTATTTTTTTAAGTGTTCTTGACACAGGAAATTGTTGAGTGTGAAAATGCCAGCAGCAGTGCAGTTCTTGACACACTCAAACAGGTGCGACTGGCACCTACTACCATACCCCGTTCAAAGGCACTGACATCTTTTGCCTTGCCCCTTCCACCCTCTGAATGGTATACATACAAAATCCATGTCTCAAGGCTTAAAAATCCTTCTTTAACCTATATCCTCCCCTTTATCTACACTGATTGAAGTGAATTTAACATGTGACATCAATAAGGGATTATTTGCCTTCACCTGGATTCACCTGGTCAGTCTATGTCATGGAAAGAGTAGATGTTAGTAATGTTTGTACACTCAGTGTAGGTGAGCACATCCATCTTGAGGAGAGAGGAAACATTATAACAAGTTAAGAGACATCCCAACACTGGAGACGTACCAAACATTCATATATTCAATTAAAAAATAATCACTCACAATATCAATGCAATTTGGCTGTTTATCTAAAAAGTAATAGGACTCAATCAAATTCAAATGACCTACACCAACAAGAGGGATGTTCTGTAGCTATTTTTGTAACTCTCTCTCTCGCTCTCTCTCTCGTTATAGTACTTTCCAGGTATTGCCAGCAAGGGGAATAAAGACCATGACAGCCGAAGAACACAATGTAGTGTTTAGAACAATCATCAAATGAAATGAGCCTCCCATAAAAAACACACACACAGTGGGACAGACATGGGGATATTGCTTTCTTGCATTATGTTGTTTTGTTCAGAGTTTAGGTCACTAGAGGACTCTCTGTCTCCCTTGCCCTGTTGGGAAATGTGATTGTCCTGTTCAGAAACATGTGTGTGTGTCTGTTATTGGTGTAACTTGCTGCCAGTCGTTATGCTGGTGAGTGTGAGAGACAGTGGGACTAGTAGTGAGATGTAGTAGGATGAGTGATGAAATGTGTGTGTGTGTGTGTGTGTGTGTACGTGCGGGTATCGGTGTGAGTATTGCATGTGTGTGTGTGCTGATGTGTGAGACAGAGAGTGTGTGTCTGCGTTATTTTTCTAACTCTTTTGCCACGATTAATTACAGGCTCCGTTTCCCTGAGGAGTGTGTGTGTGCGTGCATATGAATGCATGAATCTGCATGAATCTGCATGTATGCATCTGTACATGCACTCGTCTATATAGTACCAGTCAAAAGTTTGGACACACCTACTCATTCAAGGGTTGTTCTTTATATTTTACTATGTTCTACATTGTAGAATAATAGTGAAGATATCAAAACTATGAAGAGAAGAGAGGTAACGAGAGAGGAGAGGGGTGATGAGGGTTGGGTCATCTGGCTGCTGCTCCACCACAGGACAGTGTGCCCAGATTACCAGCAGCCAGGTCTGCATTGTGTAGTAGGCTATCCTTTGGCAGCTTCTGCTGTGTGCAAATGAGACAGTGATGTCCCAATCCCCAGGCTTACTTATCTTTCCTTACCACTAGTTGCTCTGTTTGAGGGACATTCAAAAACCAGGGGGAGATTGAGCCTATGGCTACCATAGCTGTAGGAAAATGTAACACTAGCCTATGTTCCATTTATGAAACTCAGCCTAAGTACTAATAAAATAATACTCAACTAACTTTATCAGCTTTGGGGACATATTTCAAGGGACACAGGATATCCTGCTATCTTTTTGCTATAAGTATCCCATGGCTAAAGACCGGAAATCTTAACTTACGAACCCTCGGCTATGTTCCCAATATTGTACTCCATCCAAGGATCCAAGAGGCAGAGAGGTGAAGTGGTATCATTGGGAGGCTTAGAGGTGGTGTGAGTTCTTCACCTCAGACTGTCTGAGCCAGTAACGGATCCTCCCTAGTCCGAATTTGAACCGCCTAAGGCTTTATCGATATCATTCCACCAACAAACCTTGTGTATCTAAACAGTCTCAGCATGCATGTACATCATGTACGCACGCACGCACGCATGCACACACACACACACACACACACACACACACACACACATGAAACATTGCACCTAAAATAAATATAATTATTAACTATGAAAATATCCACCACCATATTTTGACAGTAGGTATGTGGTTCTTTTCTGCTTATACATTCTCATTTCGACACCAATGTGCTCTATTTTCATATAATCTAACCAAATCAAATCGCTCTTTGGCCACTCACACCAGTGGTGGGTTTGGCATCGAAATGAGTAAGCATGAGCAGAAAAGAGCCCCATATCTACTGTAAAATATGGTGGTGGACCTTTGATGTTATGGGCCAGTGGTCCTGGGGCTCTTGTTAAGGTTACAGCATCATGAACTACACCGTACCAGGACATTATAGCCAAAAACCAGGTTGCCTCTGCTAGGAGGTTGAAACTTAGTGGATCTTCCTGCAAGACAATAACCCCAAACCCCCCAAACACACAAAATCCATAAAGAAATGGTTAATTGGCCACAAAATCAACATTTTGCAATGGCCATCTCAGTCTGCAGCACTGAAACCCATTGAAAACCTGTGGTTTGAATTGAAGCGCAGACAAATTATTTCAAGGATCTGGAAGGATTCTGTAAGGAGGAATGATCTAAGAATTCTCCCAACATGTTCTCCAACTCTGGAAACATTTTAGAAAAAAGGCTCGGTGCCGTTACCCTCGCAAGGTGAGGTGTAGAAAGGTAAAAATGACGTAGGAGGCGGCTTATGTTAGAGAAATGAACATTCAATTATCTGGCAACAGCTCTGTTGGACATTCCTTGCAATCAGCATGCCAATTGCATGCCTTTTATTGTCACCAGCACAAGCTGCACCTGTGTAATGATCATGCTGTTTATTCAGCTTCTTGATATACCACAACTGTCAGGTGGATGGATTATCTTGGCAAAGGAGACCTGCCCACTAACAGAGATATAAACACATTTGCGCACAAACTGAGAGAAAAAGGCTTTTTTGTGTATATGGAAAATTTTGGTGATCTTTTGTTTCAGCTCATGAAACATAGGACCAACACTTTACATGTTGCGTTTATATTTTTGTTTACATTTCATTTCCTGTGTTAAATCTAACCTTTGGAATGACTTTGATAGCAACAATGAATCTATTTAGTAATTAGGTGGAGATCTCTCAATAATCATTCTCATGATAGCACATTGGTAGCAGTCAGTGACGAATTGAACATCGTTTCAAAGGTAAAAAATCCAACGTATGTTATACAATATTTGTCTATGATGACATAATACTGTAGTTGAAATTTCACCCTTTTTCCAAATCCAATGTGTTTTCCACATAGATTCCACGTCACAATACGTTGACAAATTTAGTTGAACTTTTATTCAACCACTTTGTGCCCAATGGGTTGGCTCTTTTAGGACTATTCATTTGTTGTTGATGATTGAATCATTCCTTGTTGAACTCCTCCCCCTCTGTCATGGCGCACCTGACAAAGTTCCTCAATCTTTTATTTCTGTGTAGTTTTTGCAACTTTGTTAAAAGCTAGTTGTTCTATGTTCCCAGTTCAGCTCCATCTTTTTCTGCCATGATCTAAAAATGTATATATGCAGACCCTTGGTGTCCAGCCCAATACTAACATCTGATCAAAAGCTTGGTGAATAGTTGGTCACTTTGCGATGATTAAGTCCCTGCCCTTTGTACACACCGCCCGTCGCTACTACCGATTGGATGGTTTAGTGAGGTCCTTGGATCGGCCCCGCCGAGGTCGGTCGCGGCCCTGGCGGAGCGTCGAGAAGATGATCAAACTTGACTATCAAGAGGAAGTAAAAGTCGTAACAAGGCTCACGCCCCCCGCCTCTCCCTTCCCTCGGCGCAGGGTTCTTGGCCACCCAGGGGGTTGCCCGCTTCTCCATGTCGCCTGCGCTCGACCAGCTCAACCCGGGTCGTCTCTGTCGGGGAGGTGGAGCGTGAGCGCGTGCGATACCACCCGAGATATAGTGAACTATTCCTGGGCAGGGCGAAGCCAGAGGACACTCTGTTGAAAGTCCGTAGCAGTCCTGAAGTGCAAATCGGTCGTCCGACCTGGGTATAGGGGTGAAAGACTAATCGAACCATCTAGTAGCTGGTTCCCTCCGAAGTTTCCCTCAGGATAACTGCCGCTCAAAGTCTCGCAGTTTTATCTGGTAAAGCGAATGATTAGAGGTCTTGGGGCCAAAACGATCTCAACCTATTCTCAAACTTTTTTAAATTTCACCTTTATTTAACCAGGTAGGCCAGTTGAGACAAGTTCTTATTTACAACTGCGACCTGGCCAAGATAAAGCAAAGCAGTGCGACAAAAAAACTACACAGAGTTACACACAAACAAATGTACAATCAATAACACAATAGAACAATCTATGTACAGTGTGTGCAAATGTAGAAGAGTAGGGAGGTAAAGCAATAAATAGGCCACAGAGGCGAAATCATTTCAATTTAGCATTAATACTGGAGAGATAGATGTGCAGATGATGATGTGCAAGTAGAGATACTGGGGTGGAACTGAGCAAGAGGATAAATAACAATATGGGGATGAGGTAGTTGGGTATGCTACTTACAGATGGGCTGTGTACAGGTACAGTGATTGGTAAGCAGCTCTGACAGCTGATGCTTAAAGTTAGAGAGAGGGATATAAGAGCCCAGCTTCAGGGATTTTGCAATTCGTTCCAGTCATTGGCAGCAGAGAACTGGAAGGAAAGGCAGCCAAAGGAAGTGTTGGCTTTGGGGATGACCAGTGAAATATACCTGCTGGAGCGTGTGCTATGGGTGGGTGTTCCTATGGTGACCAGTGAGCTGAGATAAGGCAAGGCTTTACCTAGCAAAGACTTATAAATGACCTGGAGCCAGTGGGTTTGGCGACGAATATGTGGTGAGGGCAAGCCAACCACAGTGTACAGGTCGCAGGGGTGGGTAGTGTATGGGGCTTTGGTGACAAAACGGATGGCACTGTGATAGACTGCTTCCAATTTGCTGAGTAGAGTGTTGGAGGCTATTTTGTAAATGACATCGCCAAAGTCAAGGATCGGTAGGATACATACCCTTGTATGTTTGGCAGCATGAGTGAAGGAGGCTTTGTTGCGAAATAGGAAGCTGATTCTAGATTTAATTGTGGATTGGAGATGCTTAAAATGAGTCTGGAAGGAGAGTTTACAGTCTAACCAGACACCTAGGTATTTGTAGTTGTCCACATATTCTAAGTCAGAACCGTCCAGAGCAGTGATGCTAGTCAGGCAGGCAGGTGCAGGCAGCAATCGGTTGAAGAGCATGCCTTTAGTTTTACTAGCATTTAAAAGCAGTTGGAGGCCACGGAAGGTTTGTTGTATGACACCAGCAGCAAGAGCGACATCATTGATATATACAGAGAAGAGAGTCAGCCCAAGAATTGAACTCTGTGGCACCCCCATAGAGATTTCTAGAGGTCCGGACAACAGGCCCTCCGATTTGACACACTGAACTCTTATCAGACAAGTAGTTGGTGAACGAGGCGAAACAGTCATTTGAGAAGCCAAGGCTATTGAGGCTGCCAATAAGAATGCAGTGATTGAAAGAGTTGAAAGCCTTGGCCAGGTCAATGAAGATGGCTGCACAGTACTGTCTTTTATCGATGGCAGTTATGATATCGTTTAGGACCTTGAGCGTGGCTGAGGTGCACCCATGACCAGCTCGGAAACCAGATTGCATAGTGGACAAGTTATGGGATTAGAAATGGTCAGTGAGCTGTTTGTTAAATTGACTTTTGAAGATTTTAGAAAGGCAGGACACGATGAATATAGGTCTATAACAGTTTTGGTCTAGAGTGTCTTTGAAGAGGGGGATGACCACGGCAGCTTTCCAATATTTGGGGATCTCAGACGAACAGGCTAGTAATAGGGGTAGCAACAATTTTGGCAGATCATTTTAGAAAGAGAGGGTTCAGATTGTCCAGCCCAGCTGATTTGTAGGGATCCAGATTTTGCAGCTCTTTCAGGACAGCAGCTGTCTGGATTTGGGGGAAGGAGAAGCGGGGGGGGGGGGGGGGCTTGGGCAAGTTGCTGCAGGGGTGCTGAGCTGTTGGCCAGGGGTAGCCAGGTGGAAAGCATGGCTAGCCGTAGAAAAATGCTTTTTGAAATGATCGATTATCGTAGATTTATTGGTGGTGACAGTGTTTCCTAGCCTCAGTGCAGTGGGCAGCTGGGAGGAGGTGCTCTTATTCCCCATGGACTATACAGTGTCCCAGAACTTTTTGGAATTAGTGCTACAGGATGCAATTTTTAGTTTGAAACAGCTAGCCTTAGCTTTCCTAACTGAGTATATTGGTTCCTGACTTCCCTGAAAGTTGCATATCGCGGGGGCTATTCGATGCTAATGCCGAACTCCACAAGATGTTTTTGTGCTGGTCAAGGGCAGTCAAGTCTGGGGTGAACCAAGGCTATATCTGTTCTTAGTTCTACAAACTTTAAATGGGTAAGAAGCCTGGCTTGCTGGCTTGGAGCCAGGCGTGGAATGCGAGTTGCCTAGTGTGCCACATTTGGTAAGCAGAACTGGTGTGGCGGGGTGAACCGAACGCCGGGTAAAGGCGCCTGATGCCGACACTCATCAGACCCCAGAATAGGTGTTGGTTGATATAGACAGCAAGATGGTGGCCATGGAAATCGGAATCCGCTAAGGAGTGTGTAACAACTCACCTGCCAAATCAACTAGCCCTGAAAATGGATAAATATTCAAACGAGAACTTTGAAGGCAGAAGTGGAGAAGGGTTCCATGTGAACAGCAGTTGAACATGGGTCAGTCGGTCCTAAGAGATGTATACTCTCTGGGCGAACGCCGTTCGGAAAGTCAGGTTCAGATCCTTGAATCCGGAGTGGCGGAGACGGACGCCGCGAGTCGTCCAGTGCGGTAACGCGACCGTTTCCCAGTGAAGCTGGCGGGAATCTCGGGGAGAGTTCTCTTTTCTTTGTGAAGGACAGGGCGCCCTGGAATGGGTTCGCCCCGAGAGAGGGGCCCAAGCCCTGGAAAGAGTTGCGGTTACTTGAAAATCTGGGGTAGAGGGGCCGTACCCATATCCACAGCAGATCTCAATCTATAAGCCCAGGATGATAGTAAAGTGGGCAATAAGTGACATTACAAGAAAGGGAACACAGATATAACAGTAAAAAAAAGGTTGCAGGTTGGATGGCCTTCTAACAAAAGCAGATCGGTGGGCCGTCAAGCGAAACAGACCAACGAAGCATGGATAAACAGCGCGAGTATTTATAACTCTCTGAAGGCCGGGTAGGCTTCTCCCTTCCCTCGGTGTGGTGTTCTGGGCCGGGAGGGTGGCGTCGGCCCTCGCCCGAGCTCAGTTCCCCGCATTTCACGTTGCCTGGGTTGCGCCCGACCGTCTCCATCCCCCCTTTCCCTGTTAGGCACGGCCGCATGGCTGGCCGTGTCCGAAGGGGATCGGGGGTTGCCGGTGAACCAGGGTCTTCCCACCTCGGTCTCCAATATCAAGCGCCTGGGTCTTGCCCAAGACCCTTGCGGTACCCAGTCAACCACTCTGGATAATCAGGATAGGAGAACATAGACCTAACACAAGGCCTGCTGGGTTTGGGTGGCCCTGTATGTTACCCTGGGCAGAGGTAGCCAGGGAAAGGGCAACGGCAGGGTTAGCCTGGCTTTAGCAGGGGGAGGTGGCATGGCCCTGGGCCCAGATTGGGACAGCAGTGATCTACTGACTGTTCTCATAGATCTGTATATAATGACGAGACGCTCATGTCTCCGCCATAACAATGGGACTTGTTGTCCCAAAGGCAGGAAGGCAGGCGACAAGCTTAGGTCCATAGAAACGCATTGGGCATATTTTGGACCGATTTTGGCAAGAGTGAAACCTCTAGCTTCACCTCTTCCTCTCTGCTATTCTCTACTCCACCACACTACCAGCTGCCATCTTCCTCTCCTTTCAAGCATGCTCCTCTTCCGCTTAAGCTTCTCTCCCTCTCCCGCTCTCTCTCTCGTCTATTTTTAGAGCTGGCTGATTTCTACCTTCTAAAACAGGCAAAATCTGTTGTGGAAGAGGAAGGTTTTTTCCCTTCTTTCACACATGAACATACTGTACATACACACTCCGTTCATCCCTCATCTGTCACTACACTCAGACACATACGTGGCAAGGAATCCATTTTCATGGGGGTACTTTACCTAAGGGACTTGATTGAAGGTTTTGCTTCAAACCAAGCCACATGAAAGACACTAACACAGGCTTGTTGTCTGTTTGTGCGTGTGTGTGTGTGTGTGTGTGTTTATGTACGAGGACAGTGCTGGTCTGATTTCATCTTTCTGCTTAGCTAAGATGTGATCTTCCCCACCTCTCCCTCATCATTATCTCTCTCTCCCTCCATCCCTGCAACACACACACACACACACACACACACACACACACACACACACACACACACACACACACACACACACACACACACACACACCATCCCCAGGGGTTACACACCACCAAAACAGTACAACTACCATGTATAGAGAGCTCGCTACAGTACAGTAGAATCGTCCTGAAAAGAAAGAGGGCCGCCATGTTTAAAGGAGTTACCATACTGCCCCAGTTGGCAGAGGACACTACCTATAGCTAGCTTCACTCCCCATGAACAGGAGATGAATATAACAGTGTATCCCAGAGGAGAGGAGGAACAGGGCTAAATGAAGGCAGGGAAATCTGTGCCTCAACACCAAACTAGCATCCGCTGAATTTCACAGCCTTCGTTTTGGGGAAACAGTGTTTTCATGTGAAAAATAATTAAGGTACAGTGGGGACATACATTGGTGAAAAAGCGCACGCACATACACGCACACACATAAAACACAGAAAACACACATACACATGCACACGGTGTGTGTGTGTATTTACTGTAATGTAGGTCTACATCTTTCCCACTATTGCATAACGTAATAGAAAACAGTATTGGGATCTGACTACTGTCCATATGTCCATTCATATACTTCAGCACCATGTCGGTGTCTTCCAAGTGCTGCTCTCTTTGGGGCTCAAACCATTTCAGCACCATGGCGCTGTCTACCAATGCATACTGTACACAGATACTGAACTGCCATCACACACACACACACACATGCATGTACTGTATGCATCCATACATGCACACACACACTTTCTCTGTTTGTTACTTATTCCGATGAACACCAAGATGGTTGAAACTTCAATCACCTTTTAACTTTTCTAAATAAAGGATTTTGGTGGAGCTAACGAGTGCACACATCAGTGAAGGAATGAAGTATGCAGAATGGTGGCGACAAACAGCCTTAGATGATCTAAGAGTAGGGATGCACGATATATCGGTGAACATATCAGAATCGTCCGATACTATAATATTAGCTGAAAATGCCAACATCGGTATCGGCCTGATGCCTAGTTTAATGCCGATGGTGACCTATATAATGACCCCACGTAAAATGTTCCGCTACACGTGCAACACAGCATTCCTAACCTGGTCCACAATGTCTAACGTTACCAAGTGCGCTATTGTTCAGATGTTGCCCTACCGGAGTACACAGTAATAGTACACAGTAATAGTGTCACTGCTATTATCTTCATGACATACTATGGAACGCCGTTTGGGTCTTTGCGTGTCAAAAAAGATACACCTCAAATACCATTATTTGACGAATTAAATAAGCTTTTAATTTGACACGTCAAATAACGCAGTTCTATTATACAACGTTGCGTGTTCTGAATTTGCACGTGCAAGCCAAGCGCCACCACTACTATCAGTAGCACTGTCAAAGCCAAGCGCCACCACTACTATCAGTAGCACTGTCAAAGCCAAGCGCCACCACTACTATCAGTAGCACTGTCAAAGCCAAGCGCCACCACTACTATCAGTAGCACTGTCAAAGCCAAGCGCCACCACTACTATCAGTAGCACTGTCAAAGCCAAGCGCCACCACTACTATCAGTAGCACTGTCAAAGCCAAGCGCCACCACTACTATCAGTAGCACTGTCAAAGCCAAGCGCCACCACTACTATCAGCACTGTCAAAGCCAAGCGCCACCACTACTATCAGTAGCACTGTCAAAGCCAAGCGCCACCACTACTATCAGTAGCACTGTCAAAGCCAAGCGCCACCACTACTATCAGTAGCACTGTCAAAGCCAAGCGCCACCACTACTATCAGCACTGTCAAAGCCAAGCGCCACCACTACTATCAGTAGCACTGTCAAAGCCAAGCGCCACCACTACTATCAGTAGCACTGTCAAAGCCAAGCGCCACCACTACTATCAGTAGCACTGTCAAAGCCAAGCGCCACCACTACTATCAGTAGCACTGTCAAAGCCAAGCGCCACCACTACTATCAGTAGCACTGTCAAAGCCAAGCGCCACCACTACTATCAGTAGCACTGTCAAAGCCAAGCGCCATCACTACTATCAGTAGCACTGTCAAAGCCAAGCGCCACCACTACTATCAGTAGCACTGTCAAAGCCAAGCGCCACCACTACTATCAGTAGCACTGTCAAAGCTGTACAAAACAAAGTATGAAAACAAGCAAACACGAACAATGTGTTTACAATACCGCGTTGGTAATAAAGCATTATTTCTTCGACCGCAACTTCGCAACTGGGTTAGCTAGCTAGCTTTAGCTTGGTACTTAGATAGCGCCAATACAACCAGGCTGAAAACAATGACCAGTTGAAACTGCAGTCATTTAAACTATTCTTATTAACGATTTAGGAATCCTTGTGAGTATTAGCTTGGTAGCCACTTGTTGTTCGCCTATTGAAATTGAGCTTCAGTTCATGAAAATAAATAGCTAGCCAGCTACTTAACCCTGTTGCCCAAAGCAGCCAGCTAGCTTCATCTGGCTAGTGAGACCTGACAGGGTTTTATGTGTTGTGAAGCTAGCCACATTAACGATTAGGCACAATAGTGGAATTTACAGTTCGCTTTCAAAATAAAAGTACCTCTTTGAAATTGATGCAGAGGGTTACAATTGGTGGAATCATGCCATATTTAGACTAGATAATGTTAAACAAGGTTGGAATGTGAAGCAATGAAATGGGGTGTCAGTCCACTCGGTGACACCCACAGAACACAACTGTGAAGAGTTTACGCCAATATTAGCGTTGTAGTTCTTACCGCGGGACTGTGAAATCACCTCCCCAGTCAGCCTATTGTGTATGTTGACATTCATATTGCACTGTACAGTTTTACCTATTATCAGACTCCAAAACATCCACAAGGTATTGTTTTTCCTCGGGAATGGTGTTCAATGCACATGGGTTGACAATAAATGTGGTTCAATTCACAGTTGTTTCAGAGTCCCGCAATAAGAGCTACGATGCTAATGTTCTCTTGGTGTCACTGAGTAGACTGATACCCCGTGTCATTGATCCACAATCCATAGGTAAGGCTGTACAGTGAAATAAGTATGGCCCCAATGCAATTCTAAAGTATAATACATCCAGTGTGATTACAACAGATGTTTGTGAAATTAAGAAATGATTGTCTTTTGTTGATTTTATATAACATTACAATCTCGTTTAGCATGATCTATTCAATTATGGCATAATTCTATTATTTGTATTCATTTGCATCACTGTCAATGACATACTCGTCGCCAAACCCACTGGCTCCATGTCATCTACAAGACCCTGCTAGGTAAAGTCCCCCCTTATCTCAGCTCGCTGGTCACCATAGCATCTCCTACCTGTAGCACACGCTCCAGCAGGTATATCTCTCTAGTCACCCCCAAAACCAATTCTTTCTTTGGCCGCCTCTCCTTCCAGTTCTCTGCTGCCAATGACTGGAACGAACTACAAAAATCTCTTAAATTGGAAACACTTATCTCCCTCACTAGCTTTAAGCACCAACTGTCAGAGCATCTTACAGATTACTGCACCTGTACATAGCCCACCTATAATTTAGCCCAAACAACTACCTCTTTCCCAACTGTATTTCATTTATTTATTTATTTTGCTCCTTTGCACCCCATTATTTTTATTTCTACTTTGCACATTCTTCCATTGCAATACTACCATTCCAGTGTTTTACTTGCTATATTGTATTTACTTTGCCACCATGGCCTTTTTTGCCTTTACCTCCCTTCTCACCTAATTTGCTCACATTGTATATAGACTTGTTTTTTTTTGTTGTTTTTTTTACTGTATTATTGACTGTATGTTTGTTTTACTCCATGTGTAACTCTGTGTCGTTGTATGTGTCGAACTTCTTTGCTTTATCTTGGCCAGGTCGCAATTGTAAATGAGAACTTGTTCTCAACTTGCTTACCTGGTTAAATAAAGGTGAAATAAAAAATAAAATAAAAAATAATTTTATTTTGAAGGCTAACCACAAAGTCCACTATTGTGGCTAATCCTTATTGTGGCTAGCTTCACATAGATGGGTCCGACCACCATTAATCAAATAAGAACGGTCTTATAAATGAGGGTTATTTTAGATGATGACACCTAGCTATATAGTTAGCTAGGATAATTACAGCTACTGAAACAGATTATGTCCTTTTGCTATGTTCTTTATGACGAGCACTGTACATGCAGGAGACAACTTTACCAGCATCATTTACCAGCATCATTTACCAGCATCATAATATAAGTATCGATAAATCGCTGTGACATATGAAATACGAGTGATAGTGTAATCAATGTTTAATAACTATGTAAAACATTTATGAACGCGTAAAATTTTTATGTGACGTGCAGTCATATTCAGGTCCAACAAGCTTATTTGACATGTCAAAAAGTATTACTTGACGTGTATCATTTTTGACATACAAAGACCCAGACGGCGTTCCATGGAAATCCTGGTTGAGAATGAAACGACTGAACAAATGAACAACGAAACAGCACAGCAAGTAAGTGAAAGAAATAGGTTGTGATTGTGTTTTACTGGTAATAGGGACATACATAAATGGCAACAAAATAACTTTTTGGTCAGTGTGTGTGTGTGTAACCTTTATTTAACTAGGCAAGTCAGTTAACCTCATAGTCCGCCCCATCCCGCATGCGGTATCGTTACTACAGCCTCAAGTTCATTACCATAACGCAACGTTAGCGATTTCTAAAAATCGCAAATGAAATGAAATAAATATGCCTGCTCTCAAGCTTATCCTTTTCTTAACAATCCTGTCGTCTCAGATTTTCAAAATATGCTTTAGAACCAGAGAAAATCAATAATTTGTGTAAGAGTGGTGATAGCTAGCTTAGCATTTAGCGTTAGCATTTAGCACGCAACATATTCACAAAAACCAGCCAAGGAATCAAATAAAATAATTTACCTTTGAAGAACTTCAGATGTTTCAATGAGGAGACTCTCAGTTACATAGCAGATGTCCAGTTTTTCCTGAAAGATTCTTGTGTAGGACACATCGTTCCCTTTTGTTACTATGCATTTGGCTACCGAAACTAACCGAAAATTCAGTCACCTACACGTCGAACTTTTTTCCGAATTAACTCCATAATATCGACTGAAACATGGAAAACGTTGTTTGAATCAATCCTGAAGGTGGTTTGTCATATATCTCTCCATTGAAAGCACCGTCCTTGAAGCCTGCTTTGTTGTCTGATTCGAATGGAAAAATACTGGGAGCTGACTTTTGCGCACCAAATGCCACGCAGACACCAAGCGGGACACTTGGCAATTGTAGTCTCTTATGGTCAATCTTCCAATGATATGCCTACAAATACGTCACAATGCTGCAGAGACCTTGGGGAAACAAGATAAAGTGTCCGTTCATTCCTGTCGCATTCACAGCCATATAAGGCGATCATGGAAAACGTAGCCTCAAAAATCCTGTTCATTTCCTGGTCGGTCATACATCTTGGTTTTGCCCGAAGCATTGTTCTAAGGGACTCACAGTGAAAATCTTTGCAGTTCTGGAAACGTAAGAGTCTCTTCTTTCCAAAACTATCAATTCCAAGCATATTCGCAAAATATTGCGCTTAAAACGGGCACGTCTTTTTATCCAAAAATGAAATACTGCCCCTAGAGTACTAACAGGTTAAGAACAAATTCTTATTTGCAATGAAGGCCTACACCAGCCAAACCTGGACAACGCTGGGCCAATTGTGCGCCACCTTATGGGACTCCCAATCACGACCGGATGTGATACAGCCTGGATTCGAACCAGGGGCTGTAGTGATGCCTCTTGCACTGAGATGCAGTGCCTTACATGGAACCCAAACCGGCTTCGCGCGTGCGCCATCGTGCGCCATCGTGCCCCATCGTGCATGAAAGTATTTTGTCCCCCCACACCAAACGCGATCACGACACGCAGGTTAAAATATCAAAACAAACTCATAACCAATTATATTAATTAGGGGACAGGTCGAAAAGCATGAAACATTTATGGCAATTTAGCTAGTTAGCTTGCACTTGCTAGCTAATTTGTCCTATTTAGCTAGTTTGCTGTTGCCAGCTAATTTGTCCTGGGATATAAACATTGAGTTGTTATTTTACCTGAAATGCACAAGGTCCTCTACTCCGCCAATTAATCCACACATAAAACGGTCAACCGAATCATTTCTAGTTATCTCTCTTCCTTCCATGCTTTTTCTTCTCTTGACTTTATATTGCAATTGGCAACTTTCATAAATTAGGTGCATTACCACCACTGCCCTCGTTCGTCTTTCAGTCACCCACGTGGGTATAACCAATGAGGAGATGGCACGTGGGTAACTGCTTCTATTAACCAATGAGGAGATGGGAGAGGCAGGACTTGCAGCGCGATCTGCATCAGAAATATAACTATTTTAGCCCTTGGCAACGCAGGCGCTCGTTGGCGCGCGCGAGCAGTGTGGGTGCAATAATTGAATAACATAGATTTCTACATTTATTTTGCAAAGCTCGCGCATGCGAGGCAAGCAGTGTGGTCAGCCTGTTAAATATTGATTATCGGTATAGTTCTTTTTGGCAAGGAAAATATTGGATATCGGTATCGGCCAAAAATGTCATATCAGTGCATCATTATCTAAGAGGACCAGTCTGCTCTACTCAAGCCTATAGATCCCAGCTGGTATAAAAACTGATGACTAAGACTAATCTGCTGTCCCAGGTACCACCCACAACCCCTCCCCTATGGAACATTCCAGGAGGATAGAGGGAGCCTAAGACTGGGATCTGGAACGGAATGGCGGCTAGCGTTCGGAGATCCTTGTAAGGAAGAAGCCCATTAAGGAGAACATCAATATTTCATCGCTCAGAAACATAATTGTGCAAGTTTCTAGCTGCAGGTTAGGGCCATGCCATTAGAGGGCAAACGTCAATACAGGAGGCCCCAGCATTTCTCTCTCTCTCTCTCTCACAGGACGCCCCAGCATCTCTCTCTCTCTCTTTCACACAGGACGCCTCAGCATCTCTCTCTCTCACAGGATGCCCCAGCATCTCTCTCTCTCTTTCACACAGGATGCCCCAGCATCTCTCTCTCTCTCTTTCACACAGGATGCCCCAGCATCTCTCTCTCTCACAGGACGCCTCAGCATCTCTCTCTTTCACACAGGATGCCCCAGCATCTCTCTCTCTCACAGGACGCCCCAGCATCTCTCTCTCTCTCTTTCACACAGGATGCCCCAGCATCTCTCTCTCACACAGAATGCCTCAGCATCTCTCTCTCTCTCACACACACAGGACGCCTCAGCATCTCTCTCTCTCTCACACAGGACGCCTCAGCATCTCTCTCTCACACAGAATGCCTCAGCATCTCTCTCTCTCTCACACACACAGGACGCCTCTGCATCTCTCTCTCTCTCACACAGGGCGCCTCAGCCTCTCTCTCTCACACAGGACGCCTCAGCATATCTCTCTCACACAGGACGCCTCAGCATCTCTCTCACACAGGACGCCTCAGCATCTCTCTCTCTTTCACACAGGGCGCCTCAGCCTCTCTCTCTCACACAGGACGCCTCAGCATCTCTCTCACACAGGACGCCTCAGCATCTCTCTCTCTCTCTCTCTCACACAGCACGCCTCAGCATCTCTCTCTCTCTCTCACAGGACGCCTCAGCATCTCTCTCTCTCTCTCTCTCTCACACAGGACGCCTCAGCATCTCTCTCACACAGGACGCCTCAGCATCTCTCTCTCTCTCTCTCTCTCACACAGGACGCCTCAGCATCTCTCTCTCACACAGGACGCCTCAGCATCTCTCTCTCACACAGGACGCCTCAGCATCTCTCTCTCTCTCTCTCTCACAGGACGCCTCAGCATCTCTCTCTCTCTCTCTCTCACACAGCACGCCTCAGCATCTCTCTCTCTCTCTCACAGGACGCCTCAGCATCTCTCTCTCTCTCTCTCACACAGGACGCCTCAGCATCTCTCTCTCTCTCTCTCTCTCTCACACAGCACGCCTCAGCATCTCTCTCTCTCTCTCTCACAGGACGCCTCAGCATCTCTCTCTCTCTCTCTCTCTCACACAGGACGCCTCAGCATCTCTCTCTCACACAGGACGCCTCAGCATCTCTCTCTCACACAGAATGCCTCAGCATCTCTCTCTCTCTCTCTCTCTCTCTCACACAGCACGCCTCAGCATCTCTCTCTCTCTCTCACAGGACGCCTCAGCATCTCTCTCTCTCTCTCTCACACAGGACGCCTCAGCATCTCTCTCACACAGGACGCCTCAGCATCTCTCTCTCTCTCTCTCACACAGGACGCCTCAGCATCTCTCTCTCACACAGGACGCCTCAGCATCTCTCTCTCACACAGGACGCCTCAGCATCTCTCTCTCTCTCTCACAGGACGCCTCAGCATCTCTCTCTCTCTCTCTCTCTCTCACACAGCACGCCTCAGCATCTCTCTCTCTCTCTCACAGGACGCCTCAGCATCTCTCTCTCTCTCTCTCTCACACAGGACGCCTCAGCATCTCTCTCTCTCTCTCTCTCTCACACAGCACGCCTCAGCATCTCTCTCTCTCTCTCTCACAGGACGCCTCAGCATCTCTCTCTCTCTCTCTCACACAGGACGCCTCAGCATCTCTCTCTCACACAGGACGCCTCAGCATCTCTCTCTCACACAGAATGCCTCAGCATCTCTCTCTCTCTCACACACACAGGACACCTCAGCATCTCTCTCTCTCTCACACAGGGCGCCTCAGCATCTCTCTCTCACACAGGACGCCTCAGCATTCTCTCTCTCTCTCACACAGGACGCCTCAGCATCTCTCTCTCTCTCACACAGGACGCCTCAGCATCTCTCTCTCTCTCACACAGGACGCCTCAGCATCTCTCTCTCTCTCTCTCTCACACACAGGACGCCTCAGCATCTCTCTCTCTCACACACAAGACGCCTCAGCATCTCTCTCTCTCTCACACAGGACGCCTCAGCATCTCTCTCGCTCTCCTTCTGAGGAGCAGTCACTGGAGAGGGCTTTCTCAGGCCGTCAGCAGTTTCTGCTACTTCTACATTAAACAAATCATTAACCATTAGGTAGCCGAGGAAGGAGCATATCCACTCTGCTTCACGTTATCAAATGATCCTTGAGTCCTGTTATTAGTCTCAATGAGGAGTGTGTGTGTGTAGATATGTTTGTAAAATGCAGGATTAAGGTAGCCATACACTCTTATGAAAAAAGGGTTCCAAAAGGGTTCTCGGTAGATCCCTTCGTAGACGGTTCTAGGGAGAACCTTTAGATGATAAAATGGTTCTTGGTATAACCATAGAGGATTCTAAGCAGACCCCTTCATAGAGGGTTCTAGGTAGAACCATATACAGACGGTTCTTTGAAAAAGCCTAGAACTCTCTGCAAAAGGTTCTACCCAGCACCAAAAAGGGTTCCCCTATAGGGACAACACAAAGAACCCTATACGGTACTACTTAGCACCTTTTCTAAGAGTGTACAATACACAGTGTGTGTATGTGAAAGTGTGGTTTCTGAGACATCAATGGATAATGAATAAATCACTTCTACTTTATTAGAGTTCTGTATCTCTGTCCTTGGTTGTAAGTCCTTCCTCATCTGATTACCTCACTGACTCATTGACTGGGTAGCTGTTACAAGGATTGTCCAGCCAAGCGATAGGGATTCTGCGCCAAACACATTAAGTAGACACTCAGATTGTGTCCAAGTTGTGACAATTAAAAGTAAGCAGTATGCTGTAGCTAAAACAAGCCCACGGAGCCTATTCTAAAAAGTTTCAAACTATCCAAACTTCCTACTTCTAGAGTTTAATTCCACTCAACAACCTATTAAAGCGGGAACTACAACGTTGAGCCTTGCATTCTAATGCCTAGTATTTTCCCGCAGTTCTCCACTCTCGCCCTGCGAGTGCCCTTGAAACGAAAGGTCCTCCACCCTCTCTCTCGTCTTGATGCTGTTTAGCAGGCGAAATTTGAAGTCCTCCCCAAAACGCAATCAAGCCGGTTGACAGTCTGCCAACACAATGTGAATGTAAACAACACCTCCGCACCTCTCTCAGTGAGCTCGAGCCCATGGCCAAGTCATTTCACTGATGTCATGGCTTTTGGAGCCCGCCAAACTTGGCCAAGGACCGCTCAAGCCTGCTCAAATTCACATTGCATCAGGAGGTGCTGACCTGACTAAGCCCAGTAGCCTGGTATGTTTTTTTTTATTTGACTCTGCTTCTGTTGTTCTCACATTTCCTTTATTGAGCAAAAACTCTGCATATCGCCTCTTACTGTGTTATTTAAGTCCGCAAACAAATGAGGCTTTCCCAAAGTCACACTGAAATAGTGTTGATTGCAAATAGGCATTGCCCTTTGTCTGGATGTTCCCTGGACTATAGTTCAGACCTGTCAATTCAACTCATTCTTTAATTCATCGCCCTCACTGCAGCAACTTCCAACATCAATTTCAGTGCATTACAATAAACCAACCACTCCACCTTTCCATCTTACCAGAGTGCAGAATCTCTCGGGCGGGTTGCCACAGGTGATGCCCGGCGGGTCCACCTTCACCCGCATGTAGTCCTTCATGGACTGGGCCTTGGGCTGGCATGCATACTGCTCCCACACTGCGCCATCGTCCGTGCTCACCAGGGACTTGCACAGGTCGTACTGGCCCAGCGTCAAGGAGGCAAAGCAGTGCAGGAGGAGCAACACGGCCTGGCAGAGCATGGCACGAGAGTTGTCCGAGGACGAGTGTGGTCTGGCGGAAAAGGGCGAGGGGGGCCACAGTAGTCAGAGTTGAGGCGAAGAGCATGGAACTCGACTGAGGATCATACGGACACAGTAAGTAACTTCGTTGTCACCAAGATGCGTCTGCACGCTCACCTGAGCTTAAGGGTACGTTTGGGGGATGATGGAAAAAATACAAAACGCAAGAGAAATAAAAGTGTTCGAGTTGGCTAAGTCAATTTACAGCCGTTCAACAAACGTGGGCCTACAAATAATCACAGCTCCTTTAGGAAATTAAACTAACTTGTTTGGATGTCGGATATGGAAAAGTGACAAATAATAGAGCAGGGGGCGTCGAAAGTCAGAGAAACTTCACATCTACTTCAACCATAGTGGCGCCAGTGCTGCGTTTGCGGTGGTGGTGGTTGGAGAATGAGCAGAACAAATCCATACTTCAGAGGTCCTTTTTGTTCTGGGAGAGGTGAGAGCTGCCCGCTAGGGATGATAAGGGAGAGTGGACTACGTCTTTAGATACAGCCATCAGGTCGTGATGCAGCGGCCCGGAGCCTTGCCTCAGTGATTGTCCTGTAAAGAAGAGGGAAATGATTCAGATATTAGACTGATAGAGGGAGAGAGAGCATAGTTTATCTTGTTCATCACATGTTTTGCTTATTTTATTTTCCAATATTGGACATTTAGGCTACATAACCTAAGTTGTATTGGGAGAGTAGGCCTATGACTGAACTTCCCAGAAATTGGACCAAACCATGTAGGCTGACAGAGAGGATATTGTAAGCAAACAGTATGTCATTGTGATCGTGTAGGTGACATATTTCAGAGATCTTATTTTCCAGAAAAGTTTTTAAGTCATATGCAGGGCTTGGTGCCAATGTTCAAAATTGTGGGATTTGTGGACTTTCAATGATAGAAGGAAAGACATATGAGCTAAAAACTTAACTTATGATGTAGCATATGCATTGCGTCTTGGAAGGGGGGTTGAAGGAAAGTGAAAAAGTCACTCCACCACTTTGTGCATCAGTTCCATAAAATATGAGGCATCCTAACTTCACCTGCATCGCCATGCATTATATCTGACATAGCATAAAGTATTACACACACCGTCACTCTGCTGTCCTGATTGCGCACCTGCGTAAATGTAACAGTATAGCTTCCGTCCCTCTCCAACCTGGGCTCGAACCAGGGACCCTCTGCCGCCTATGCGCGAGAGTTTGAATCGGCATCGCCTTTCCAAATGCTAGATGACCAGAGATAGCAAAATGCGTTTTAATTCGATTAACCCTGATCACAGTTTGGCTATCTGTCCACAGATATTTTTTTTCCACGAAAATTAGGTAAAGCTAAATTCAGCGTTTAGTTTGAAAGTCGCCAAAGCTGTTCTTCAACTCGAAATACGGTATAGGGGTGTGTCTGACTAGTGCTTCTGCTAGCTTCAGCAGCGCGAATCAAAAGTAACAACCATTCAGGCTGCATTTCATTTGGTAGCCTAATAAATAATATTATTTCTAAACATAACATGAAGTGACAACTGTTCTATTGATTGTTGAGTATAGGCCTAAAAATATTTAGAATAGTGAGTGGCAATTGAATAGTCTGCATCACTCGAAGTGAGCGGTGCGTTTTAGACTAGGTTTCGTAATCTCGTTTTTTATTTTTTTAATCAAACATTTTGACACGTGTCGGATTTGCGACTTACTTAGAACATTCATCTGATCCGGGAGAGCTTCTCTGTCCCTTTATACGACCGCCTCTCTGCCGTGAGCCTTGCACGGCTCCATCTACACTATCGGGCTCCTGTCGATGTGTAGGCAGGCTACTGTACTCCACTCCTGTTATCTGGTCTGGTCTCCTTGTTGGTCTTCTCCAGCGGGTAACTTTTTTACTACACCGCGGAAGGCTGCACAGAGTAGAACGGTGTCCTAGATCTGGAAACGGGCGGTTGGGGAAAAAGAGCGTGATTTCCAGCTTGAAGGAGAATCAAAAGTGAAAATATTGACTTTGAGGAAGGGCTGGTGCCCGTTTCTTCTCCTCCCACTTTACAAGCTCGGGTTTACCCGGGATGCTCAAGGGCAGAAAAAAAAAGCTTGGTGGAAAATCTCTCTCTCGTCTACTCCCTGTCCCTCTCTCCTTCTCTCTCTCTTGTGTACTCCCTGTCCCTCTCTCTCTCTCTCTCTCTCTCTTGTGTACTCACTTACCCTTCTCTCCCTCTTATGTACTCACAAACCCTTCTCTCTCTCTCTTAATGCCTGGGCTAAATCCTTTTCACCATCACTTCCAATCACTTCCAGGGCTTTTATCTGCTAACCTCCGGGGCGGGCGGCGCAACTTCGCTCTCGACGCTTTCTCGCGTGGGCCGACATGCACCAAACTGAACCGTCCCACAGGCCGATCAGCACGCGCTGCTTAAAGGACCTGCGGGGAAGTGGAGCTATAGCCGTATAGTCGTATCGTTCTGCTCTCTGTCACCGATTCATCCTGTGCGTCTGAGCGGTCCGATAGTTGGATCAGGAAACCGCTAGCAGCAGATAAGCCAGTTGTTTGCGCGTTTTAGGACGTGTTGGATAGATGGCGGTTTAGATTCGGGACACCATCCATATTGGATTTATATTTGCCATATATTCTCATTGTTTCTACAGATTGAAAATAAAATGTTTTGCTAAAAGTATAAATTATATTTTTGATCGATTGACTATGGCTTTTCAAATCACCCAGTATTGCTATCTGCAGCGTTAAGTGCTAGGTAAATGTTGAAATTCTTCAGCCATTCCTGGACCTGTGACCAAAAACGAGCTACATATGGACAGTACCAAAATAAATGATCTAATGACTCTGCCTCCTCACAGCAAAATCTGCAGAGCTGGGAAGATTGTATCCCCCCATATATAACATTCTATTAGTTGCAAGATAATCATTTAAATGAAAAAATGCAACATTTTGAATCTTGCGTACTTTTGCGTATCTGTTCAGCATAAACCATGTGCCATGTTATCAGTACCTCAAAAATCTTTTCCCAACTTTTTTGCAATCTATAGGGCACGGCTGTCAATGTTTTGGTCCTTATATTAAACTGGTATACTCTTTTATTTATCACAATTTTCTTCAACCAATGATGGTCTTCAATGCAGGAAAGTTTCTTACTTTCTCTCCCTTCCAGATTCCTTTTCCATTTTTGCAGTAATGCTGCATTAGTTGGTTGTAATTTGGGTAGAGCAGACATTTCCATATATGGGTAGAGCAGACATTTCCGTATATGGGTAGAGCAGACATTTCCATATATGGGTAGAGCAGACATTTCCATATATGGGTAGAGCAGACATTTCCATATATGGGTAGAGCAGACATTTCCGTATATGGGTAGAGCAGACATTTCCATATATGGGTAGAGCAGACATTTCCATATATTTTTGTTGGCTGCATTATGTGACATAACTCCACCAGTCCTATTTTATTTTTTATTTTTTTATTATTAAATCATTTAACCTTTATTTAACTAGGCAAGTTAAGAACAACATCTTATTTACAATGACGGCCTAGGAACAGTGGGTTAACTGCGTTGTTCAGGGGCAGAACGACAGATTTTTTCCTTGTCAGCTCAGGGATTCAATCCAGCAACGTTTCAGTTACTGGCCCAATGCTCTAACCACTAGGCTACCTGCCGCACTTATAGCTCTGGCTAGCATTAGTTTATGTTGTTGATGTGCATAACTGCAATAAAAAAAACACACTTACCACTTACCAGATGATGATAATATGAAACTTATTATTGAAAAGGGAGAAGCAAACCAATTTAGTAGCAACATCCTCTTTGATAACACCCGCTGCAGCCACTGCAAACTAGCCGACAACAAAAGCTATCTTGCTAGACCATGGGAAAACTACTGCTCGCTATTGCTCAGTGACCTGTTAAGCTATCTAGCTAGATACTAGCTAACATTAGCGAGCTGAATCCTAGCTCTCAAATTCTTGAAGGCTGCTTTGCTGCAATATCTCTGGCTTTTTGCTGTGCATAACTAGTTAGCTACCTCTCCTGTGTATGACAAGAATTTGACAGGTTTGAGTAGGAGGGGCTATTGAAATCAAAGATGAACTCATTGGTCAATTACAATCAGAACTCGGACAGAAACACCAACTTACCCGAACAGGCTGAAATTCCAGGCTTTTTTTTTTTTTTACAATTTCTTTAAATTTCTGTTTTATTTCGACCTCATAGTGTGGAAATATCATCCCAAACTCATTGTAGATGTATAGACTGCACTGTCCTTTTAACATTTGTTTTACTCCGTGGAGTAATAACATCTTCAACTACTTACAACATTGTCTCGAATTTAGGTTGTGCCTTTAGATTTTGAGAAATTTAACAACTAAGGAAGAATTTTCACTTCTCTCATTGACTTCTCAAACCCTAATCCCCCGGCCTGGTCGGTTTCGCAAGCGTTCCCGGAAGTCTCGCGATGTTGTGCATCTGGGTTTAGAAACTGGTATTATCAAATTATTCACCCTTGATGTAACAAAAGCTGCAGTTTAGAGAAGCAATCGATATGATATATTGTTTCCATAAGCCTAACCATCTCAAGCGAGACCAAAGACCACCAAATAAATTGACGTGCATTTGAGTAGAGTAGAGAATAGTTTTATTGATCCCAACTTGGGAAATTATTGTATCACCTCAAGCATCATCAATGATTACAAGGATAAGACAAGGCTTAAGGACAAACACATAATAAAAAACATATAAGACACCTGCATGCTGCACCTTAGTAGCCAGAAAGATAGAGACCAATAATGTAGCATACCTTCATTAGCAATACAAAGTCCAATAATTTGACTACAAAAACATACGTGTCAATAATATCCTAAATGAGATCATTCATTGACGTATTTATTGATGCTGAAATGTTCTGATGCCAAGTCTCGTTTAAAGTGAACTGGATTTGATGTGACCAAAGTAGCTAATGTCAGTGAGACGTCAGGCAAAGGACCAAATCTAAATCATGTGTGGGCCTTTGAGATGTCAGGACTCATATCATGTGGACAGCTATTCTAACTTTGATGAATGCCACATCCTAATGTATGTTACGTGACTCCAAGCGATCACGGGCCACTTTAGCCTGTTTATTTACTTATTTCCTTAACTGTCATCGGCATTTTAGAGTGTTTACATGAAGACTTCATTACAGAGTAAAACATTTTTTTCGTAGATGGGTGAAGGGGGCTCAGTTGGGCATTGCAAGGGTTAAGAAGAATCTGAAAGATGTGAGAAAGACAGAGGAGACGCGGCAAGGACAAACTATCGATCAACGCCGTGCTGTACTGTCAGTGTTCCCAGATAGAGGTTCAGAGTTCCCTTCCAAATACACGTCTCTCTCTTTCTACCTCTCTCTCGCTGTCCAAAATCACCATAAAAAAAGTGGTAAACCAGAAAACCCCATGACAGAGTTATTATTGCCTATTGTAGCTTCGGGTTCTTCTCTTGTAATACATGTCACAGCTTTTACCCGTTTGAAGTGCAACGCAGCTGTACAAGAGTACAAACTGTCAGTCCGCTTTAGCACCATGGACAGCGCATTCAGAATGGCTGGCGATGCGTGGCTAGTGAGGCGCTGTCCATGGTGCTAAGAGATCCGTGGAGAAAGTACAATCCGCTTTAGCACCATGGACAGCGCCTTCAGAATGTCACCAGCTGGGCTCATGTAGGCCCTGCGTATGAGATCCGTGGAGAAAGTACAATCCGCTTTAGCACCATGGACAGCGCCTTCAGAATGTCACCAGCTGGGCTCATGTAGGCCCTGCGTATGAGATCCGTGGAGAAAGTACAATCCGCTTTAGCACCATGGACAGCGCCTTCAGAATGTCACCAGCTGGGCTCATGTAGGCCCTGCGTATGAGATCCGTGGAGAAAGTACAATCCGCTTTAGCACCATGGACAGCGCCTTCAGAATGTCACCAGCTGGGCTCATGTAGGCCCTGCGTATGAGATCCGTGGAGATCTGCTTTAGCACCATGGACAGCGCCTTCAGAATGGCTGGCGATGCGTGGCTAGTGAGGCGCTGTCCATGGTCAAATACCCTTCTGAAGTTGTCTTCAAAGCTGGTTCATTTTTTGTGACATCCACAATCAAAGATCGAGTCAAAGAGTGTGATAACTTATCAATCTATAGTTTAAATGAAAGCCAATAGCCTACAACTTGGTTATGAAAACAAATGTGTTGTGATTATTGTGCCATTATTATGACAGGCCTATACCTAGAAAACAAAACATTACAATTTTTCAGGGGTGCAAATTTCACTGGGGACGGGGTCATATCTCCCCCACACTCCGAAATTGCAGTCCCCCCCCCCCCAGTTTTATCATTGCTATGGAAAATATAATTGGTGTGCTTTAGGACCATGCGGACGATTCCGAGCAGTCCGGTAGGCTGGAATTAGGACTGAGTTGACACCACAGAGTGGGCTGAGAGGCTGTGTGAAGGCCAAGCTTCTGGAAGGCTGGCTGAACCAGCACGGGGGAGTTGAGCATAGTTCAGTGTGTATGTGTTTCAGTGTGTATGTGTTTCAGTGTGTATGTGTTTCAGTGTGTATGTGCTTTCACCGAGTTGTAAAAACAAGCAGAGCAGAAACTGGCTACTCTTTAGTTGACTGAAGCTGTTTAACTTAACAGAAGAACAAAACTAAACTTGTGTTTATTCGCAGTGCTGAGCTGGTATTGTAATTAACATGTACAGTAATGTTAGCTAATGTTTCATCCCCTCTCGACTGAGGTAAATGAATAAGCTATGCTAGCTGGTAGCTACCACAGCCAGGTCAGCTCTATTCTCTAGTTATCTGTCAGGTAGCGATATGAGGTGGCTATTGTTACTATTTAACAGCTGTTGTTTGTATGAACAGTTTTTATAGCCTTTGTTTTGTCCTGTTTCAGAAGTAAATTAACGTGGCTAGCTTTCACCAGTTGATGTACCGTTAGAGAGCGAGCTGGCCAAAAGTTGGCTAACATTAGCTATTCTTTTTGCCTCAATCACACTAGACCTGAATCAAACAATGAAACCATCGGCCAAACAATTGAAGATTGATATTCTGACGTTATTTCAGTGCAATGTGAGTTTTATTAATCCGTATGGCAATGTAACGTTATTGATTTGTTAGTATCCCTAGCTAATTCCCTACTTTTCACACTGACACAGTCATAAACAGCTCTAACATTACAGGCTTCACTGTCATAGCACCCCGCTACTGCAAGAACTGGTCCCATGGTCCCAAACCCAACCGCAGTCCCACAATGTTATTTTAGACATATGTGATTCCGGTCACTTGCCAGCCATGGACCCAGCTATTTTGCGCCCTAAATTACCAGAGATTCTCACAGCCATTATATTGTATTACTGGGCTATATCAGCCAATATGCTAGATGTAGTTTGAAGAGAGCAGAGTTGGAGACACTTGCACTTTCTCTTAAGCTATTTTTATAGCCTGTATTTTAGGAGTGGGAAGATTTTCATATAGAGAAATATAAGTGATCAGTATTTAGGCCTATTTCTAGGCAATGTAGTAAACTATAGCCTAAACATAGGCCTATTTAGGAAGTCAATGGAAAGATAACGTTCCCGTGCTCCTCCACCCATGCATAGACTATAGCCCACTCTATTTAATTGAGACCATACGCGCAGCTGATTTTGCAGGTACGGCTACTGAACTTAAAGCAGAAAGAATGATGACAGCAACACTTGCTACATCTTGCATACGATATAGCCTACCTTTTAGGAGGATGATTTGCAGACAGAGACAAATAAATGGGTAATCAATACTTATTGAAAATTGAAAGGCTCAACGCTCTCTCACCAAAGTAGCCTAACCTATGTGCCTTTTCCTTTTCAATGATGATAACCTTTTTTGATTGCATTTCGACTCACGTTGGTTGAGTGCTCTCCATTTCTTTCCGTTATCTATATTTATTTACAGACACTGTAGTAAACTACAGTCATATTGAAGTTCATTTAATATTCAACTCAAAAGTCACTCGCACATCTGAGGTTTTTTTGTTTTTGTTTTGGTTGGTGACGTCGGGTCCGGGTGCTGGCTCGTCAGGCTCCCACGACTCAGCCGACTCGGGTGCTGCTGCCGAAGGAACCAGGGATGCCTCCGCTGGCTCGTTAGGCTCCCACGACTCAGCCGACTCGGGTGCTGCTGCCGAAGGAACCAGGGATGCCTCAGCTGGCTCGTTAGGCTCCCACGACTCAGCCGACTTGGGTGCTGCTGCCGAAGGAACCGGGGATGCCTCAGCTGGCTTGTCAGGCTTCCATGCCTTAGCTGGCCCGAGAGGTATTCTTGCCTCGGTTGGCTTGGCAGGCTCCCATCCCACATCATGCCTCAGCCAGCTTGTCATGCCTCAGCCGGCTCGTCAGGCTCCCACACCTCAGCCAGCTTGTAGGCTCCCATGCCTCAGCCGGCGAGT
The DNA here is from genome assembly GCF_034236695.1 of Oncorhynchus nerka. Classification (NCBI taxonomy): domain Eukaryota; kingdom Metazoa; phylum Chordata; class Actinopteri; order Salmoniformes; family Salmonidae; genus Oncorhynchus; species Oncorhynchus nerka. The sequence continues at coordinate 3,588,928 of NC_088414.1, read as the reverse complement.
TTGGGGAAGGTGCTTAAAAGGAGGTTGGACCTGAAGCCGGAGATTGCTGAGTTTTTGCAAATTAAAGGAAAATATGTAGATTTCCTTCAACTGCAAGATAAAGAATGGTTGGCTGATTTTGCCTTCACCGTGGACATCATGGCCCTCATGAATGAACTGAATTCCAAACTACAAGGGAAGAGCCTTTTTGCACACCAGATGTACAGCCTTGTCAAAGCCTTCAAGGGACAATTACTCCTCCTGACCCGCCAAGTAGAAGCCAACAATCTCACCCACCTTCTGACGCTACTAGTCTGTTCCCTATCAGATGACCAGCGGGAGAAGTATACATCGCTCCTGCGTGCTTTGAGAGGTGAGTTTTCTCGTCGTTTTGAGGATTTCAAAGTGTTGGAAAATGACATGCTGTTGGTTTCTTCTACTTTCACCTTCAATGTGGATAACGCTCCCACTGACCTGAAACTTGAGCTTATCGATCTTCAGTCTGATGCAGTGATTGGAGAACTATTCAAAACAATGTCACTGACAAGGTTTTATGCATCTCTTGATGAACACAACTTTCCAAAGATTAGGAATCATGCTCAGTGTCACACCCTGACCATAGAGAGCCTTTTTGTTCTCTATTGTGGTTAGGTCGGGGTGTGACTAGGGTGGGTGATCTAGTGCATTTATTTCTATGTTGGCCTGGTATGGTTCCCAATCAGATGCAGCTGTTTATATTTAGGCAGCCATTACCCCACTGTGTTTTGTGGGATCTTGTTTCTGTGTTGCTGCCGGTGAGCACTGCTTGAACTTCACGGTTCATTTGCTGTTTATTGGTTTAGTGAGTTTCCTTTATTAAACATGTGGTACCCAAATCATGCTGCAGTATATTTCCAGTTCGTACGACGATCTTGACACTCAGAAGATGTTGGTACTGTTTGGGTAACCTATGTATGTGAACAGACATTTTCAGTGATGAAACATAACAAGTCAAGGCACAGATAATCTCTTCCTGACTCACCTCTCAGCAATCCTGCGCATAGCGATGTCAGAAACTATACCTGACTTCACTGCTCTAGTCAATGCCCATCAGAGACTTCACTCCTCACACTGATTGAGTAGTTTAAATGTAATGTTGAGGTCTCTCTCTTTCTTGTGTTTTTGTGCATACCCGTTAAGAGGTGTTCTGTTCGTGGTGATGAATGCACAGTGTACTTTTCCCCCTGTGTAGTTCATTGCATGTTTAATAATTAAAATACCTACCAAAAGGAGAACATGGATGTGGTTTATTTCTGTTCATATCTGGACGTGGTTTACAGTAGATATATCTGTCAACAGAGTCATACACATTATGTATAACCCTGTAATATGATTCTGGCCCGCAAAAATATATTCTAACGTGGCCCTCCATGGCAAATAATTGCCCAGGCCTGGGCTAACGCATACAAAGCACAAATAGGCCCATTTCCAAAGAACCTGTGGGACAAAGTCGTCTGTCTGACCGCCCGCTCCCGCCCGCACCATGAAAAATGCTGAATGCAGCCCTCCAGTGCAGTCAGTACACAACACTACGCTCATCATGTGGTGACGGGTCTCAGCAGGGTCAGGCAGCCAGGGAAGACCAGTCTGTGATGGAGGTGAGGTGAATGTTTTCAGATACAACACTTTATTCTCTCTGTGCAATAAACACTGGACAAGCCAGATGCTATTTTAAGGCAGCCTGACAAACCTCCAAAGCTGATTTCCAAATTTTATCCAGTGTTGACAGAGGCGATAAAACAAACCAGGAAGACCTGGTAGAAGCTATTGATGATGAGTGGATACAGATACAGTGGGGCAAAAAAGTATTTAGTCAGCCACCAATTGTGCAAGTTCTCCCACTTAAAAAGATGAGAGAGGCCTGTAATTGTTATCATAGGTACACTTCAACTATGACAGACAAAATGAGAAATAAAAATCCAGAAAATCACATTGTAGGATTTTTAATGAATTTATTTGCAAATTATGGTGGAAAATTAGTATTTGGTCTTTAACAAAAGTTTATCTCAATACTTTGTTATATACCCTTTGTTGACAATGACAGAGGTCAAATGTTTTCTGTAAGTCTTCACAAGGTTTTCACACACTGTTGCTGGTATTTTGGCCCATTCCTTCATGCAGATCTCATCTAGAGCAGTGATGTGTTGGGGCTGTGGCTGGGCAACATGGACTTTCAACTCCCTCCAAAGATTTTCTATGGTGTTGAGATCTGGAGACTGGCTAGGCCACTCCAGGACCTTGAAATGCTTCTTACGAAGCCACTCCTTCGTTGCCCGGGCGGTGTGTTTGGGATCATTGTCATGCTGAAAGACGCAGCCACGTTTCATCTTCAATGCCCTTGCTGATGGAAGGAGGTTTTCACTCAAAATCTCACGATACATGGCCCCATTCATTCTTTCCTTTACACGGATCAGTCGTCCTGGTCCCTTTGCAGAAAAACCCCAAAGCCCCAAAGCATGATGTTTCCACCCCATGCTTCACAGTAGGTATGGTGTTCTTTGGATGTAACAGCATTCTTTGTCCTCCAAACACGACGAGTTGAGTTTTTACCAAAAAGTTATATTTTGGTTTCATCTGACCATATGACATTCTCCCAATCTTCTTCTGGATCATCCAAATGCTCTCTAGCAAACTTCAGATGGGCCTGGACATGTACTGGCTTAAGCAGGGGGACACGTCTGGCACTGCAGGATTTGAGTCCCTGGCGGCGTAGTGTGTTACTGATGGTAGGCTTTGTTACTTTGGTCCCAGCTCTCTGCAGGTCATTCACTAGGACCCCCCGTGTGGTTCTGGGATTTTTGCTCACCGTTCTTGTGATCATTTTGACCCCACGGGGTGAGATCTTGCGTGGAGCCCCAGATCGAGGGAGATTATCAGTGGTCTTGTATGTCTTCTATTTCCTAATAATTGCTCCCACAGTTGATTTTTTCAAACCAAGCTGCTTACCTATTGCAGATTCAGTCTTCCCAGCCTGGTGCAGGTCTACAATTTTGTTTCTGGTGTCCTTTTACAGCTCTTTGGTCTTGGCCATAGTGGAGTTTGGAGTGTGACTGTTTGAGGTTGTGGACAGATGTCTTTTATACTGATAACAAGTTCAAACAGGTGCCATTAATACAGGTAACGAGTGGAGGACAGAGGAGCATCTTAAAGAAGAAGTTACAGGTCTGTGAGAGCCAGAAATCTTGCTTGTTTGTAGGTGACCAAATATTTATTTTCCACCATAATTTGCAAATAAATTCATAAAAAATCCTACAATGTGATTTTCTGGATTTTTTTTCTCATTTTGTCTGTCATAGTTGTACCAATGATGAAAATTACAGGCCTCACTCATCTTTTTATGTGGGAGAACTTGCACAATTGGTGGCTGACTAAATACTTTTTTGGCCCACTGTACATACATACATACATACATACATACATACATACATACATACATACATACATACATAAATACATTTACAAACATATGCATACATATCTTTTATTAAAACATATATTTCCTTTATACCCTCCAACCCTACCACTCCTCCCCCAATTGGAGCAAAATGGCCCCTAAGCCATGACGTCCCCTGAATGCACATCTGCTAGCCTGCTAGCCGCGGCCTGCTAGCTGTCTAGAGGATCAATATCTAGCAGGCTAGCTGCTAGCAGGCTAGCAGACGCGGATAGCAGACTGTTAGCTGAATAGATCCATCGCCCAATTTCTTGGGCCGCTATATCTATTTTGCCAATTGGACTTGGACCCCTCTGCTACTCGGAACCCTACTAATCCATCACGACTGGTCTATCGACGTCACCGCATGCGGAGGCTAAAACAGACTTTCCTCCATCGCAATGTCCCTCTAAGGATCTTCTGCTAGCTTCCTATCCACGGCCTGCTAGGTTTCTGAATCGCAGTGTCTCCAGCCAGCCCAACCACTCACTGGACCCCTATGATTACTCGGCTACGCATGCCTCTCCCTAATATCAATGTGCCTTGTCCATTACTGTCCTGCTTAGTGATTATTGTCTTATTTCACTGTAGAGCCTCTAGCCCTGCTCTATATGTCTTAACCAACCATTTAGTTCCACCTCCCACATATGCGGTGACATCACCTGATTTAAACGTCTCTAGAGACAATATCTCTCTCATCATTACTCAATGGTATACCTCCAATGTTCTATTCTATCACGCCCAGAAACTTGCTCCTTTTACGACCAGTTTTGATAATCTTTAGCCGTACCCTTATCCTACTCCTCCTCTGTTCCTCTGGTGATGTAAAGGTGAATCCAGGCCCTGCAGTGCCTAGCTCCACTGCAACTCCCCAGGCGCTCTCATTTGTTGACTTCTGTAACCATTAAAGCCTTGGTTTCATGCATGTTAACATTAGAAGTCTCCTCCTTAAGTTTGTTTTACTCACTGCCCTAGCACACTCTGCCAACCCAAATGTCCTAGCCATGTCTGAATCCTGGCTTAGGAAGACCACCAAAAACCCAGAAATGTCCATCCCCAACTATAACATTTTCCGACAAGATAGAACTGCCAAAGGGGGCTGTGTTGCAATCTACTGCAGAGATAGCCTGCAGAGTTCTGTCTTACTATCCAGGCCTGTACCCAAACAATTAGAGCTTCTACTTTTAAAAATACACCTTTCCAGAAACAAGTCTCTCACCATTGCCGCTTGCTATAGACCACCCTGTGCCCCCAGCTGTGCCCTGGACAGCATATGTGAATTGGTTGCCCCCCAGCTATCTTCAGAGCTCGTGCTGCTAGATGACCTAAACTGGGACATGCTTAACACCCCAGGCATCTTACAATCTAAGCTTGAAGCCTTCAATCTCACACAAATTATCAATGAACCTACCAGGTACAACCCCAAATCCGTAAACACGGGCACCCTCATAGATATCATCCTAACCAACTTGCCCTCTAAATACACCTCTGCTGTTTTCAACCAAGATCTCAGTGATCACTGCCTCATTGCCTGCATCCGTGATGGATCTGCGGTCAAATGACCACCACTCAATCACTGTCAATGGCTCCCTAAAACACTTCAGTGAGCAGGCCATTCTAATTAAAAGTGCTCACTATCTTAAATAAGCATGCTCCATTTAAAAAATGTAGAACCAGAAACAGATATAGCAGATGATTCTCTCCCGACCTGACTGCCCTTGACCAGCACAAAAACATCCTGTGGCATTCTGCGTTAGCATCGGATAGCCCCTGTGCTATGCAACTTTTCAGGGAAGTTAGGAACCAATATACACAGTCAGTTAGGAAAGCTAAGGCCAGCTTTTTTCAAGCAGAAATTTGCATCCTGTAGCACAAACTCAAAAATGTTCTGGGACACTGTAAAGTCTATGGAGAATAAGAGCACCTCCTCCCAGCTGCCCACTGCACTGAGGCTAGGAAACACTGTCGCCACCGATAAATACACTATAATTGAGAATTTTAAGAAGCATTTTTCTACGGCTGGCCATGCTTTCCACCTGGCTACCCCTACCCAGATCAAAAGCCCTGCACCCCCCACAGCAACTCGCCCAAGCCTCCCCCATTTCTCCTTCACCCAAATCCAGATAGCTGATGTTCCGAAAGAACTGAAAAATCTGGACCCCTACAAATCAGCCCGGCCTGACAATCTGAACCTCTCTTTCCTACCCTGTCTTTCTAAGGTCAGGTCTTCGAAAGCCAAGTTAAAGAACAGATTACAGACCATTTCGAATTCCACCGTACCTTCTCCGCTATGCAATATGGTTTCAGAGCTGGTCATGGGTGTACCTCAGCCACGCTCACGGTCCTAAACTATATCATAACCGCCATCGATAAGAGACATTACTGTGCAGCCCTAGTCATCGACCCTGCCAAGGCTTTCGACTCTGTCAATCACCACATTCTTATCGGCAGACTCAACAGTCTTGGTTTCTCAAATGACCGCCTGGCTCACCAACTACTTCTCTGATAGAGTTCAGTGTGCCCGTTGTCCGGACCTCTGGCAGTTTCTATGGGGGTGCCACAGGGTTCAATTCTCGGGCCGACTCTCTTCTCTGTATACATCAATGATGTCGCTCTTGCTGCTGGTGATTCTCTGATCCACCTTTACACAGACAACACCATTCTGCATACCTCTGGCCCTTCTTTGGACACTGTGTTAACTAACCTCCAGATGAGTTTCAATGCCATACAACTCTCCTTCTGTGGCTTCCAACTACTTTTAAATCATCTCCAATCCAAAATTAAATCTAGAATCTGCTTCCTATTTCGCTAGAAAGAAGCCTTCACTCATGCTGCCAAACATACCCTCGTTAAACTGACCATCCTACCGATCCTCGACTTTGGAGATGTCATTTACAAAATAGCCTCCAACACTCTACTCAACAAATTGGATGCAGTCTATCACAGTGCCATCCGTTTTGTCACGAAAGCCCCATATACTACCCACTACTGTGACCTGTACACTCTCATTGGCTGGCCCTCACTTCATACTCGTCGCCAAACCCACTGGCTCCTGGTCATCTACAAGTCTCTGCTAGGTAAAGCCCTGCCTTATCTCAGCTAACTGGTCACCATAGCAGCATCCACCGTAGCACACACTCCAGCAGGTATATCTCACTGGTCCCTCCCAAAGCCAATTCTTCCTTTGGCCTTCCAAAATGCCTATCTTCTGAAACTCATCAGTCTATTTTTGTTTTGAGAAATGAAGGCAATTCCATGCGAGAAATTGCCAAGAAACTGAAGATCTCATACAACGCTGTGTACTACTCTCTTCAGAGAACAGCGCATACTGTCTCTAACCAGAATAGAAAGAGGAGTGGGAGGCCCCGGTGCACAACTGAGCTAGAGGACAAGTACATTAGAGTGTCTAGTTTGAGAAACAGACATCACAAGTCCTCAACTGTCAGCTTCATTCAATGGTACCCGAAAAACACTATTCTCTATGTCAACAGTGAAGAGGCTACTTCAGGATGCTGGCCTTTTAGGCAGAGTTGCAAAGAAAAAGCCATATCTCAGACTGGCCAATTAAAAAGAAACGATTAAGATGGGCAAAAGAACACAGACAATGGACGAGGAAGATTGTAAAAAAGTGTTATGGACACACTTTTCTAAGTTTGAGGTGTTCGGATCACAAAGAAGAACATTCGTAAGACATTTCTAAATGACCCCAAACTTTGAACTTAGGTCAAAATGTGATTGGTTGATTCCACTGTCACTCCAGAATTTTGCCCTAATACAGTTGAATGACAGGTACCTTTATCGAGCTTCTGGTGGCATAGCCAATGGCAGACTTACCCAGCTAGATTCATCTCCACAGAGATCAGTGTTAACCCTTTCCAACAAAACCTGAAGAGATTCAATCAGAACATAATTGAAAATAGTAATATCATTATCATTATTATTATTATTTTATAAATCCTTAACCCTTCTCTGAATGCGCAGAAGGCCCATTGTTCCCCACTGGGTTTGGGTTCATTTGTAGAGTGGCTCTATGTTCCCTCAGCCTGCCTTTATTCACTATTCTGAATGTCTAAAGAATCCATATGTTGGTTTGAAATATGAACACAGAAATACTGGACAGTTTGAACTCTTATTATGGTGGTGATTTGACAACATTACAACATGGTCTTGAATTGGACACACATTTTTCTGGTTCTTGATCTTGACTCGGTCTCGCCCCCCTTCCGGTCATTGTCTTGACTCGAACTCGATTTGCTCAGGTCTTGAATCAGACTCGCTTTAGGTGGTCAAATCAAATCAATCAAATTTTATTGGTCACATACACATGGTTAGCAGATGTTATTGTGAGTGTAGCGACATGCTTATGTTTCTAGTTCCGACAGTGCAGCAATATCTAACAAGTAATATCTAACAATTCCACAACAAACACCTAATACACACAAATCTAAGTAAAGGAATGGACTAAATAAATATATGGATGAGCAATGTCAGAGCGGCATAGGTTAAGATGCAATAGAGAGTATAGAATACAGTATATACATTTGAAGTCAGAAGTTTACATACACCTTACCCAAATACTTTAAAACTCAGTTATCACAACTCCTGACATTTAATCCTAGTAAAAATTCCCTGTCTTAGGTCAGTTAGGATCACCACTTTATGTTAAGAATGTGAAATGCCAGAATAAGAGTAGACCATTTATTTCAGCTTTTATTTCTTTCATCACATTCCCAGTGGATCAGAGGTTTACATGCACTCAATTAGTATTTGGAGGCATTGCCTTTAAATTGTTTAACTTGGGTCAAACATTTTGGGTAGCCTTCAACAAGCTTCCCATAATAAGTTGGGTGAATTTTGGCCCATTCCTCCTGACAGAGCTGGGGTAACTGAGCCAAGTCTGTAGGTACACAGTTTTTCAGTTCTGCCCACACATTTTCTATGGGATTGCGATCAGGGCTTTATGATGTCCACTCCAATACCTCGACTTTGTTGTCCTTAAGCCATTTTGCCACAACTTTGGAAGTATGTTTGGGGTCATTGTCCATTTGGAAGACCCATTTGCAACCAAGCTTTAATTTCCTGACTGATGTCTTGAGATGTTGCTTCAATATATCCGCATTATTTTCCCCCACCTCATGATGCCATCTATATTGTGAAGTGCACCAGTCCCTCCTGCAGCAAAACACCTCCACAACATGATGCTGCCACCCCCGTGCTTCACGATTGGGATGGTGTTCTTCGGCTTGCAAGCCTCCCCTTCTTTTCCTCCAAACATAACAATGGTCATTATGGCCAAACAGTTCTATTTTAATTTCATCATACCAGAGGACATTTCTCCAAAAAGTACAATCTTTGTCCCCATTGCAAACCGCAGTCTCGCTTTTTTTTAATGGCAGTTTTGGAGCAGTGGCTTCTTCCTTTCTGGTTCTGTCAAAATAGGACTTGTTTTACTGTGGATATACAGTGCCTTGCGAAAGTATTCGGCCCCCTTGAACTTTGCGACCTTTTGCCACATTTCAGGCTTCAAACATAAAGATATAAAACTGTATTTTTTTGTGAAGAATCAACAACAAGTGGGACACAATCATGAAGTGGAACAACATTTATTGGATATTTCAAACTTTTTTAACAAATCAAAAACTGAAAAATTGGGCGTGCAAAATTACATTAATCTCTAGGAGACAGAACGCATCACCTTCCTGAGCGGTATGACAGCTGCGTGGTCCCATGGTGTTTATACTTGCATATTATTGTTTGTACAGACAAACGTGGTACCTTCAGGCATTTGGAAATTGCTCCCAAGGATGAACCAGACTTGTGGAGATCTACAATTTGGCTTCTAAAGTCTTGACATAATTTTCTGGAATTTTCCAAGCTGTTTAAAGGCACAGTCAACTTAGTGTATGTAATCTTCTGACCCACTGGAATTGTGATACAGTGAATTATAAGTGAAATAATCTGTCTGTAAACAATTTTGGGAAAATGTACTTGTGTCATGCACATAGTAGATGTCCTAACGGACTTGCCAAAACTATAGTTTGTTAACAAGACATTTGTGGAGTGGTTGAAAAACTAGTTTTAATGATTCCAACATAAGTGTATGTAAATTTCAGACTTCAATTGTACATATGAGATGAGTAATGCAAGATATGTAAACATGGTTAAAGTGGCATTATTAAAGTGACTAGTGTTCCATTTATTAAAGTGGCCAATGATTTCAAATCTGTATGTAGGCAGCAGCCTCTCTGTGCTAGTGATGGCTGTTTAACAGTCTAATGGCCTTGAGATAGAAGCTGTTTTTCAGTCTCTCGGTCCCAGCTTTGATGCACCTGTACTAACCTTGCCTTCTGGATGGTAGCGGGGTGAACAGGCTGTGGCTCGGATGGTTGTTGTCCTTGATGAGCTTTTTGCCCCTGGTGATGCGTTGGGCATACCGCACCATCCTATGGTGAGCCCTGCGCTTGTGGGCGGTGCAGTTGCCGTACCAGGCGGTGATACATCCCGACAGGATGTTCTCAATTGTGCATCTGTATATGTTTGTGAGGGTTTTAGGTGACAAACCATATTTCTTTAGCCTCCTGAGGTTGGAGACGCGCCGTTGCACCTTTTGTGAGGTCTTAGGGGTCAGGAGTAAAAGATCCTGCCCCCAGAGCGCAAATCACATTTTCACTTGAAAATGTCTTTCTACAAACACTTTGTACAAGCTCACGAATCACTCGATAATGTGACAACAGTGACAGAACTCCAAGCGCGCATAAATTCAAATTCTGCAAGTGGATTCACAGCATACTCGTAAATGGACTTGTAATAATTGTGAAAATAAATTATAAATCTTATTGAATGTATTCAAATGTCAAGTTAAATAAATAATATATTTTTAAATAATAATAAATCTTTCACACATATGATACAAGCTTACAAAATTAAATTACACATTTGCGAATCGTACTTGCAACCACGAATCTCAATGTGCGACCATGGAATTCAAAATATAAAAACTCACGTAGTTCTGTCATCATTATAATCCCAGGATTCAGACAAGATTCGTTTTTTCCTTCTTTTTTGTTGTTGTTGACATTTATGACAGAAGCCTGGTGTTTTTTTCTAGATATTTCAAGAAGTCCCGGCAATAACAGGCTACACTGATAACTTGAGCTTGGTTCCCACGTTTCTTTAAACCATACCAAACGATCTTTGGTATAGTGTCGTCATAATATTTGAATTGAGGAAGTGTGATCATAATCATTAGGATATTTTAGCAATCCGCAATAGTAGACGTCCTTAATGCCCCCCAGCCTTGTTTTTAGGCTTTGAATGAGAAAGTCAATTTGTCATTTCCAAACGTTTAGCTCAGCTGCTTTGCGATATATTAACAGTTGTTGCATTAAATAGGCATTTTTTGTTTGTTTTGTTGTTGCTGATGTTCAATTCATTCAACAGAACCTATAAACAAAATAATTCACTATAAAGTTGATGCATGTAGGCCATTCATATAAAGGCTATATGTAGCACTTCATTCAATTTATCGAATCAGTAATTGTTTTCTTGCTCAAACTGCGAGCAACACCTGTCAAACTCAAATATTTCTCTCAGAACACAGGGATGTTTATATTCGCACGGACTAGTATTATCAGAGAACTTTGAAGTTGGCCAAAAAACAGTAAGTTATTTTGTCTGGAATAGTTACTTTCATGCCATGTAAAATTACTGACATTGCAGATTCGGACTGGACTAGAATTACAGATGTTGTGTTTTGTGCTCGTGCACATAATTACATTACCCGACCTCCCCCAGTTAAACAAATCCTGTCCGAATAAGGCTTTTGTTGTATTTTTTTTGAACGGGGTAAGGGGGTGGGCCTTAGACTGTCCTATTAGCCAATCAGGGCTGTGTGTGAAAATATCTAATTTCATGTTAAAATGATCAAAAATATATTTTGTATTTAAAAAATGTATTACACATAAAATTATGATTTAAAAATACTATTAAAAGGACTGCAAGTGGGCTTTAAAATCCAGGTAATGTGGCATGATTTACCAAAACACAGGGCCAAAACACAGGATTAAATAGTTTCCCCCTCATTAATCTCCACAAAATACCCCATAACGATAAAGCAAAAACATTTGTTTAGATTTTATGCAAATGTAAAAATAAAAAATAAACTGAAATATGACATTTACATAAGTATAGAGAGCCTTTACTCAGTGCTTTGTTGGAGCACCTTTGACAGCGAATTACAGTCTCGAGGCTTCTTGGCTATGACGCTATAAGCTTGGCACACCTGTATATGGGGAGTTTTTCCCATTCTTCTCTGCAGAGCCTCTCAAACTCTGTCAGGTTGGATGTGGAGCATCACTGCACAGCTATTTTCAGATCTCTCCAGAGATGTTCGATCGGGTTCAAGTCCGGGCTCTGGCTGGGCCACTCAAGGACATTCAGACTTGTCCCAAAGTCACTCCTGTGTTGTCTTGGCTGTGTGCTTAGGGTTGTTGTCCTGTTGGAAGTTAAATCTTCGCCCCCGAGTGCTCTGGAATAAATTTTCCTCAAGGATCTCTCTGTACTTTGCTCCGTTCATCTTTCCCTCTATCCTGTCTAGTCTCCCAGTCCCTGCCGCTGAAAAACATCCCAACAGCATGATGCTGCAACCATGCTGCACCGTAGGGATGGTGCCAGGTGTCCTCCAGACGTGTCGCTTGACATTCAGGCCAAAGAGTTCAATCTGGGTTTCATCAGACCAAAGAATCTTGTTTCTCATGGTCTGAAAATCTTTAGGTGCCTTTTGGCAAACACCAGGCGGGCTGTCGTGTACCATTTACTGAGGAGTGGCTTCCGTATGGTCACTCTACCAGAAAGGCCTGATTGGTGGAGTGCTGCAGAGATGGTTGTCCTTCTGGAAGGTTCTCCCATCTCCTCTAGAGCTCCTTCAGAGTGACCATCATAGGTTCATAGTCACCTCCCTGACCAAGTTCCTTCTCCCCCAATTGCTCAGTTTGGCCGGGCGGCCAGCTCCAGTCTTGGTGGTTCCAAACCTCTTCCATTTATGTCACACCCTGATCTGTTTCACCTGTCTTTGTGCTTGTCTCTACCCCCCTCCATGTGTCACCCACCTTCCTCATTATCCCCAGTGTATTTATACCTATGTACTCTGTTTGTCTGTTGCCAGTTCGTCTTGTCTTGTCAGGTCTTACGAGCATGTTTTCCCATCTCCCTGCTTTCTCAAGTTCTGTTTCCTAGTTTTCCCGGGTCTGACCATTCTGCCTGCCCTGACTCTGAGCCTGCCTGCCATTCTGCCTGCCCTGACTCTGAGCCTGCCTGCCATTCTGCCTGCCCTGACTCTGAGCCTGCCTGACCATTCTGCCTGCCCTGACTCTGAGCCTGCCTGCCATTCTGTACATGCCTACCATTCTGCCTGCCCTGACTCTGACCTGTTTATGGATTCCTGCCTGCCCTGCCCCTGCCTACCATTGGTCCCCTGCCTGATGTGCCCGACTCTGACCTGTTTATGGACCTCTCCCTGCCCTGGTCCCCCTGATGTCCGGTATGGCACTCGCCTTGTGGGAGCCGTCTGCATCAGTCTGGAGGAGTTCATGGAGGATGTTCGGAAGGTGTTTGATTCTCCGTTGTCCAGGAGAGGCTGCTCGTAAGCTTCTCCAGCTGCATCAAGACTCCTGTCGTGTAGGAGACTACGCTGTGAATTTTTGCACGTTGGTGTCTGAGAGTGCCTGGAACCTGGAAGCATTGTTCGACATGCCCCTTCACGGATTATCAGAGGTGATCAAAGATGAGCTCGCAGCCTGGGTGCTCCCTCATAGCCTTGACCATCCAGATCGATGGGCGGCTTCGAGAACGTAGGAGAGCGAGGGAATCTGTGCCTTGTCGCACTCGATTCCCACCTCGCCTATGAAGAATCCCGGAGACCCCCGAAGTCTACATATCTGAGTGAACCCGACGTCACCCGAGTTCTCTCGGGAATCACCTAGGGCTGCCGACTCGCCTCCTTTGGAGTCCATGCACCTGGGCAGGGCTAGCTTGACTCCACACACAGAGCTGTCCATATTGTGGAGCTATGGGACATGTCATATGCCCATTAAAAACACAGGCTCTTCAGGAAAGGGCGAGTACTCTGGTGGGCCTTATGGAGAACTTTTCCTCTCCCCTTACTCGCACCCCTTTCCATGCCATCCTGCTGTGGGGGAACCAGTCGAAATCTCTGTGGGTACTCATCGACTCTGGGGCCGATGAGAGCTTTTTGGATGCTCGCCTGGCGTCAGAGCTGGGCATCCCCACTCAGCCCCTCTCCAGTACCATGGACGTTAGAGCGCTGGACAGACACTCTATAGGCCAGGTCACTCACAATACCACTCCCATCAACCTACGAGTTGTAGAAACATCTCAAGGATGATCAATGGAGACAGGATGCACCTGAGCTCAATTTCGAGTCTCATAGCAAAGGGTCTGAATACTTACGTAAATAAATGGTCTGAATACTTATGTAAATAAAGGGTCTGAATACTTATGTAAATAAATGGTCTGAATACTTATGTAAATAAATGGTCTGAATACTTATGTAAATAAAGGGTCTGAATACTTATGTAAATAAATGGTCTGAATACTTATGTAAATAAAGGGTCTGAATACTTATGTAAATAAAGGGTCTGAATACTTATGTAAATAAAGGGTCTGAATACTTATGTAAATAAATGGTCTGAATACTTATGTAAATAAATGGTCTGAATACTTATGTAAATAAATGGTCTGAATAGTTGAATGGAAATAAGGGTTTTCTGTTTTTTCTGTTTATTAAATGTGGTAAAAATGTCTAAAAACCCATTTCTGCTTTGCCAGTATGGGGTATTGTGTGTAGATTGATATTTAAAAAATAAATACATTTTAGAATAAGGCTGTAAGGTAACAACATGTGGAAAAAGCCAAGGTAATACACTGTTCTCATTGTTCAGAATATACTGAACATACTCTATATATAGGCCAATTCTGGATGTATTAGGCTAATAAACCATTGTGAGCTACCTAGGTCATGTTTAGTATCCGCGAAACTAAAGAAAGTGTTCCGAAGAGAGGAGGTACTATCTCAACATCTCTAATAATAAACACACATTTACATTTTTCATTTGCAAAACCATTTAAATATTCCATTCTAAAACATTGTGATATGGTGTTCACTAATGAACCCAAACTCCTCTAGATGTTTGATTTCCATGACATCATAGAAGTGTGCAAAATGCTGAGTTTGAAAACGTGGTGAGGGCAGGTGAGTACTCTGTCTCTGGGTGTGTCCCAAATGGCACCCTATTCCCTATGGGCCCTTATCAACATTAGTGCACTAAATAGGGAATAGGATTCCATTGGGGATGTAGCCTCAGTGTGTCCATATGACTGGCAGAGGGCTGGGGTTCCTGAGAAGCCTGGTTGGCAGACCTCTGTGTGTCCATATGTCTGGCAGAGGGCTGGGGTTCCTGAGTAGCCTGGTTGGCAGACCTTGATAAAAAGATATACGGTTCATCATAACGACATGCATAGTTTGGACTGGCCTCAGGACGGTGCTCACGCAACCACACACACGCACACGTACACACACACAAGCACGCACGCACGCACACACACACACACACAGTCTCTCTCTCTCTGGCCCTCTTTCTCTTTTCTATGTCTCCTCTTTCACAGTTTGTTTCCATCTCTCTCCCCTTCTCTCTGTCTCTCTACTTCTGTTGCTCTTTCTTTCTTACTTACTTTCTTTCTTTCTTTGCATCTCACTCCCTCCTATCAGTTTGTGATGACGCAAAAGCAAAAGTCAAGTTATGTGGGAGTCGTGCTTGTGCATAAATCAGTCTGGAAATTTGGGATGGCCCCAAAGAAGTGGTGCATGATCTGCAATGTAATGTAGCTGTTCACCATGGTCCGTGGACACACACACGGTTGCTGTGTTTGGTCAGGAAAAGTGTAAACTCTGTAAACAGCCAGAGGGACCCCTTGGGACAGTGTTGTCGTAGCCAGGGTTCAGGTGAGGATCCTTGGGGTAGAAAGAGGACAGAGACCTGACAGACCATAGAGAAACGTTCTTTGTTCATTGATTTGTAGTGAATTGGCTGGCATTTTCCAATGGTCCCAGGTCTCATGATGGATTAGGTTGCATGTGTCAAAATTGTGGTATCACAAGTTAATCAATGACTGAAATGCTGCAGTGTTTTATTCATAAAGTAGAAGTGTGTGTAATCTGTATACTGTGACAACATTTTTTTAAATGTAGTTTACCAAAGTTTACCAGTAAGGCTGGTCTGAATGTCTTGTCACTTTTACATTTATCTAGTAAACACAATATTATTCACATTGTGTCCTGTCTCACATGCATAGCAGGTATTCATTTGGTAGCATGTATAATGTTAGCTCATTAGCAGAGCAGGTATTTATATGGTAGTGTTTATAATGCTGCCTCATCAGCGTAGCAGGTATTTATATGGTAGTGTAGGCTCGGCCTTAATTTATGTGTTCTCTGTCACCTGGAGCCGCATGGCAAATGGTCCAGGAACAAAGAACATTGCCCTAGATTGACTAGTCAGCCCTACATTGCCCTACATTGACTAGTCAGCCCTTCCCTTCTGAGGGGCCAACATGTATCTCTTTGTTACAGTATCCAGAGGACTTACTATTGAATGTGATAGATTAATAGTATATTATCCATGTCTGGTATCTATCTGAAACTGCTATCTGTATGGATGTATTATCTCTGTGGTTACTTGTATCTGTACAGGGTGAACTATGAATTCATGTCTTCTCAGGAATTCTGTCTTCTTTGCATTTGTCTCATCCCAAAAGTTGCCTTTAAATGCTGTGACACCCTGTGTAGATTGGGCCTGTGAGTGTTAGGTTACCGTAAACTTGGGATCGTTTGATTGGTCAATGGTGGTTAGTTTGGTTGCAACTTCAGATGTTATAAATGGAATTAAATGTGTTTGTTCTCTCTCTTATCCTGTATCAAAAATCAAATCAAACCAAATCAAATTTTATTTGTCACATACACATGGTTAGCAGATGTTAATGCGAGTGTAGCGAAATGCTTGTGCTTCTAGTTCCGACAATGCAGTGATAACCAACAAGTAATCTAACTAACAATTCCAAAACTACTGTCTTATACACAGTGTAAGGGGATAAGGAATATGTACATAAGGATATATGAATGAGTGATGGTACAGAGCAGCATACAGTAGATGGTATCGAGTACAGTATATACATATGAGATGAGTATGTAGACAAAGTAAACAAAGTGGCATAGTTAAAGTGGCTAGTGACATAAGAATGCAGTCGATGATCTAGAGTACAGTATATACATATGCATATGAGATGAATAATGTAGGGTAAGTAACATTATATAAGGTAGCATTGTTTAAAGTGGCTAGTGATATATTTACATCATTTCCCATCAATTCCCATTATTAAAGTGGCTGGAGTTGGGTCAGTGTCAATGACAGTGTGTTGGCAGCAGCCACTCAATGTTAGTGATTGCTGTTTAACAGTCTGATGGCCTTGAGATAGAAGCTGTTTTTCAGTCTCTCGGTCCCAGCTTTGATGCACCTGTACTGACCTCGCCTTCTGGATGATAGCGGGGTGAACAGGCAGTGGTTCGGGTGGTTGATGTCCTTGATGATCTTTATGGCCTTCCTGTAACATCGGGTGGTGTAGGTGTCCTGGAGGGCAGGTAGTTTGCCCCCGGTGATGCGTTGTGCAGACCTCACTACCCTCTGGAGAGCCTTACGGTTGAGGGCGGAGCAGTTGCCGTACCAGGCGGTGATACAGCCCGCCAGGATGCTCTCGATTGTGCATCTGTGGAGGAAGGTTGTATGATCAATTAGAATTTACTAGGTTTCTGGGCCTCTGGCCTAACCTAGCAAGCTGCTAGTGATCGCTATTTAACAGTCTGATGGCCTTGAGATAGAAGCTGTTTTTCAGTCTCTCGGTCCCAGCTTTGATGCACAGGTACTGACATCACCTTCTGGATGATAGCGGGGTTAACAGGCTGTGGCTCAGGTGGTTGATGTCCTTGATATTTTTGGCCTCCCTGTGACATCGGGTGCTGTAGGTGTCCTGGAGGATCTCACCTCATAAACATGGCAGCCATTGAAAACAATGGTAGGCTGAACATTTTTTTGTTGTTGAATGGTTTGTCCTCTGGGTTTCGTCTGCCCTATCAGTTCTGTTATACTCACAGACATTATGTTAACAGTTTTAGAAATGTTAGCGTGTTTTCTATCCAAATCTACCAATTATATGCATATCCTAGCTCTACTCTGTGTCTCACAAAGACAGCGGTTGGAACCAAAAATCTCACATTTGGACTCATCAGTCCAAAGGACAGATTTCCACCGGTCTAATGTCCATTGCTTGTGTTTCTTGGCCCAAGCAAGTCTCTTCTTATTATTTGTGTACTTTAGTAGTGGTTTCTTTGCAGCACTTCGACCATGAAGGCCTGATTCCCACAGTCTCCTCTGAACAATTGATGTTGAGATGTGTCTGTTACTTGAACTATGTGAAGCATTTATTTGGGCTGCAATCTGAGGTGCAGTTACCTCTAATGAATGTATCATGAACGTAATGATGGACTGTCGTTTCTCTTTGCTTATTTGAGCTGTTCTTGCCATAATATGGACATGGTCTACCAAATAGGGCTATCTTCTGTATACCACCCCTACCTTGTCACAACACAACTGATTGGTTCAAATGCATTAAGTGGGACATACATTTAACACATTAACTTTTAACAACGCACACCTGTTAATTGAAATGCATTCCTGGTAACCCCCCATGAAGCTGGTTGAGAGAATGCCAAGAGTGTGTTATCATCACGGCAAAGGGTGGCTACTTTGAAGAATCTAAAATATATTTTACACTTTTTTGGTTACCTCATGATTCCATATGTGTTATTTCATAGTTTTGATGTCTTCACTATTATTCTACAATGTAGAACATAGTGAAAATAATAGTGACAATAAAGAAAAACCCTTGAGTGAGTGAGTGTCCAAACTTTTAACTGGTACTGTATATGTAATACACTTTAAATACACATATCAGATATTACACTACAGTTGTGTTTATAATGCTACCTCATCAGCTTAGCAGGTATCCACATTAGAGGTCGTCCGATTAATCGTAATGGCCGATTAATTAGGGCCGATTTCAAGTTTTCATAACAATTGGAAATCGGTATTTTTGGACACCGATTTGGATGAATTTCTTTTGTTTTTTTAAACCTTTATTTAACTAGGTAAGTCAGTTAAGAACACATTCTTATTTTCAATGATGGCCTAGGAACGGTGGGTTAACTGCCTTGTTCAGGGGCAGAGTGACAGATTTTTACCTTGTCAGCTTGGGGATTCAATCTTGCAACCTTATGGTTAACTAGTCCAACACTCTAACCACCTGCCTTATATTGCACTCCATGAGGAGCCTGCCTGTTACACGAATGCAGTAAGAAGCTAAGGTAATTTGCTAGCTAGCATTAAACTTATCTTATAAAAAACTATCAATCAATCATAATCACTAGTTAACTACACATGGTTGATGATAATACTAGTTTATCTAGCTTGTCCTGAATTTCATATAATCGATGCGGTGCGCATTCGCGAAAAAGGACTGTCGTTGCTCCAATGTGAACCTAACCATAAACATCAATGCCTTTCTTAAAATCAATACACAAGTGTACATTTTAAACCTTCTTACTGGTTGGTAGGTGATCAAATACTTATGTCATTCAATAAAATGAAAATTAATTACTTAATAATCATACAATATGATTTTCTAGATTTTTTGTTTTAGATTCCGTCTCTCACAGTTGAAGTGTACATATGATAAAAATTACAGACCTCTACATGCTTTGTAAGTAGGAAAACCTGCAAAATCGGCAGTGTATCAAATACTTGTTCTCACCACTGTACTTCCTTTCCAGTGGTTTGATGTTACTTGAAGCTGAGAGAGAGTTGCCTATTTCTCTTCTTCTCTATAGTATAGTGTAGTGATTTAGGGCAATTAGGCTAATGTAAACCTTCAGTTTGTCACCAAGGCTAAACACTGAGTGTACAAAACATTAGGAACACCTGTTGTTTCCATGACATGCGTAGACTGACCAGGTGAATCCAGGTGAAAGCTATGATCTCATGTTGGTGTCACCTGTTAAATCCACTTCAATCAGTGTAGATCAGTGGTCACCAACCCTTTCTGAGTCAAGACTACTTTCACAGTCAAAAAGCAAGCGGGGATCTACTAAGAATATATTTTTAAAAAAACATGAAAACATGACTTAAAAAGTATAACCATAACCTAATAAAAACAGTTCTGTAGGAATTAGGTTTGTGCAGTATATTGGCTATATGTCGGGCCTGCCAATATTGTTCTTCTCAGACCATATAATATTGTATTTCAAAACTTAACCTTTGTAGCACTTGCAAAGCACAGCTGAGCATGAATTGAAATAATTAGCTTTTTTATTTTACTAGACTGATGGTACATACATCTCATTGTCATGGTGCTTTCAAGACAACTGTGATTTTTTGGGGGGGTAAAATCACACACAATAACACACACACACGCACGCACACACACACCTCTCCCCGCCCCCACACACAGTTACCTCAGCTTGGTCTCCTAGCAACCCACAGTGAGTGGTTCCACCTTGGGAGCGGTGCTCTTTTCACCTCCTCCATCAGGTGTTCTGTTCACTCACCAGGAAACAGGGAATGACCACCCACTGACCCTGAAACCCCCCCCCAAAACCACACACGGTGACCTTTGGCCCTTTACATGGTCATTCCAAGAAAGTTGTTAACAACCTGCAGCATAGCTGTTTCTTTCAAACGCCTCTCTTCTAGATCTGCCTTTTTCTCTCTCTCTTGCATTTCTTTGCCATAAGGATAAGTGATATTCCAAAGGCCACCCACCAAAAATGTATTGTTTTGTGACCCAGAAAATGAAACTGCTACATTTCAGCAACATTATGTAGATAATGTTATGAACATGAATACTGTGTGATTAAAAAAAAGTTGCATATCATTTATTTAATCTTTAATCAAAGTTATGATATTCAGCATCGAAATCACAGCTCATCTTGGGTAAGGTTTATTATTTATTATTACTAAAAAAAAATAATTGAATGTTTAAAACATACAATGTACTTGCAGTGAAGCCGCTCATCATCTAACAGACTCCCATCCAGAGAGACACACAGAAGACACCAGTGTCAACTCATACACCCTGTACCATGGAATTGGTACATCAAAAATCTCTTCCCAACTATTTTGCAATCTGTATGGCACAGCTGTCAACATCCTGGTCCTCAAATGAAACTGGTATACTTTCCTATTTATGCTATTTTTATTCCTCCTCCAGTATTGATCCTTTATATTGGGCAGACAGACCAGTTCCCTACCTCCTCCCGCTGCCACCTGCCTCCTCCAGTATTGATCCTTTATATTGGGCAGACAGACCAGTTCCCTACCTCCTCCCACCTGCCTCCTCCAGTATTGATCCTTTATATTGGGCAGACAGACCAGTTCCCTACCTCCTCCCGCTGCCACCTTCCCAGTATTGATCCTTTATATTGGGCCAGACCAGTTCCCTACCTCCTCCCGCTGCCACCTGCCTCCTCCAGTATTGATCCTTTATATTGGGCAGACAGACCAGTTCCCTACCTCCTCCCGGTGCCACTCACCTCCTCCATTTTTGGGGTAATGTTGTAATCAATTGGTTGTACTCTTGGATTGAGCAGACCTTCCCAAACAATTCTGATAACTCCATGAAAGACATTACGTTACCATTCCAATTTACAATATCATTTAAAAACAAAATACCCTTTTCAAACATCTTTCCGATAAATACAGGTATTTTATCAACCAGCACATTTGAGTTCAGCCATATAATGTGTTCTTTCTTTTCAGAGGAATGAAAAGTAAATTGTAGCCAGCTCTACAATGCTTGTTTGAAAAAGTATCATTTTCAATTAATCGAAAATGAGACATGGCAATCTGCACAAAGGCAAAAAGGCTATTTTTAAACAAGGGATGAGTTTTTCTTAGTAATCTACATGAGAACCATTTAGGGTTCAAATAAAACTTTTGAGTAAGTGAAGTTTTTAGAGAGAGGTTTAGTGCTTTTAGATTTAATAATCTCAACCCACCCAATTCATATTCATTATAAAGATAGGCACGCTTTATTTTGCCTGGTTTATGTCCCAGATAAAGCAAAATATGTTTTGCTCATACGATTTGAAAAAGGAATCATCAGGAGTAGGCAGCGTCATAATGTAACGGTTTTCGTAGGTGGAAGAAGGTGTGGACCAAAGCGCAGCGTGGTACATGTTCATGATTTTAATAATGGAACACTGAAATATAAAACAACAACGTGAATAAACTAAAAAAACGAAACAGTCCTGTAAGGTGCAGAAAACACAAAACAGAAAATTAAACACCCACAACCAAAATGGGGAAAACGGGCTAACTAAGTATGATTCTCAATCAGAGACAACGAACGACACCTGCCTCTGATTGAGAACCATTCTAGGCCAAACACATAGAAAAAAGAACATAGACTACCCACCCCAAATCACGCTCTGACCAACCTAAAACAAAGACATAACAAAGGAACTAAGGTCAGAATGTGACAAATAAGTAAATGAGTCAACTGAGATATGACTAAGGAGTTAATCAAGGCAATTTTTCCATAAATAGACAGGTATTTACCTCTCCATTGTCGCAGGATCTTGTCTATTTTTACAAGTTTTCTATTGAAATTAATTATGGAGAGCTCATTTATATATTTTGTGATATGAATACCAAGTATGTCTACTTCACCGTCAGCCGTTATGTAGGTAAACTGCAGGGTAATGTAAAAGTTGTATTTTTTAAAGATCCAATATGTAATATTGTACACTTATCACAATTAGGTTTTAGTCCAGAGGTCCATCTTCAATGAGACATTGCAGGGATCTAGCTTGTGTATATAAAACTTGAGACATCATCATACATGGACACCTTTTTTTTAAGCATTGAATTTCTAATCCTCCAATGTTGTTATTTGATCAGATTTTAATAGCTAGCATTTTAATGGCCATAACTAATAGATATGGTGACAGCGGACACCCTTGTTTAACTCCTCTTGACAATTCAAAACTCTCTGAGAAGTAGCCGCTATTTATTCTTTTACACCTAGGGGTTGTTATACATTACTATTACACAAAGGCCTTTTCAAAATCCACAATAAATACCAGGCCTGGCTTCTTAGATTTTTCATGATGTTCTATTATTTCTAGTAGTTGTCGTATATTATCTCCAATGTAATGTCCCTGTAAAAAAACCTGTCTAATCAGGATGAACAATACCTGGTAAAACCGTTTTAATTCTGAGTACTATGCATTTCACTAGTATTTTTGCATCACAACATTGAAGCGTAAGAGGCCTCCAGATAGACTGGATCATTGTTCTTTTGCCCATCTTAATCTTTTCTTTTCATTGGCCAGTCTAAGATATGGCATTTAATAGATATGGTGACAGTGGACACCCTTGTTTATCTCCTCTTTGGACTCATCAGACCAAAGAACAGATTTCCACCGGTCTAATGTCCGTTGCTCGTGTTTCTTGGCCCAAGCAAATCTTTTCTTATTGGTGTCCTTTAGTAGTGGTTTGTTTGCAGTAATTCAAACATGAAGGCCTGATTCACGCAGTCTCCTCTGACATTTGATGTTGAGATGTGTCTGTTACTTGAACTCTGTTAACCATTTATTTGGATTGCAGTTCATTCTGAATTTATCCTCTGCAGCAGAGGTACAGTGGCTTGTGAAAGTCACCCCCCTTGGTTTTTTTCCTATTTTGTTGCCTTACAACCTGGAATTAAAATAGATTTTTTTGGGGGGGGGTTGTATCATTTGATTTACACAACACACCTACCACTTTGAAGATGCAAAATATGTTTTATTGTGAATCAGACTTAGAATAAGACAAAAAAACTGAAAACTTGAGCATGCATAACTATTCACTCCACCTAAGTCAATACTTTGTAGAGCCACATTTTGCTTAAATTATAGCTGCAAGTCTCTTGGGGCATGTCTCTAAGCTTGGCATATCTAGCCACTGGGATTTTTGCCCATTCTTTAAAGGCAAAACTGAGTAATCTAACAATTCCACAACAACTACCTAATACACAGAAATCTAGGCCTGGTATTCATAGCTGACTTTGGAAAGGCTTTTGATAAAGTACACCTGAAATGTATATGTAAATGCCTGCAATATTGCAATTTTGGAGAATCTCTTATACAATGGGTTAAGGTTATGTATAGTAACCCTATTTGTAAAATAGTAAATAATGGCTACTTCTCAGAAAGTTTTAAACTGTCAGGAAAACAATGAGATTTTTCATCTATATTTTTCATAGCCATCTGTTTACCACCACAAACCGATGCTGGCACTAAGACTACACTCAATAAGCTGTATAAGGCAATAAGCAAATGAGAAATTGCTCATCCAGAAGCGGTGTTCCTAGGGGATTTTAAAGCCGGCAAACTTAAATCCATTTTACCTCATTTCTACTAGAATGTCAAATGTGCAACCAGAGGGAAAAAGACTCTAGCCTCTTGCTTCTACTTGGGACGCTTGCGTCCCAACTAGAGCTCTGGAAATGCAAATGCGCTACGCTAAATGCTAATAGTATTAGTTAAAACTCAAAAGTTCATTAAAATACACATGCAGGGTATCAAATTAAAGCTACACTCGTTGTGAATCCAGGCAACAAGTCAGATTTTTAAAATGCTTTTCGGCGACAGCATGAGAAGCTATTATCTGATAGCATGCACCAATACACTACAACACAAAAGCACAGCAGGGGACGTAAACAAAATAATTAGCATTTCGGCGTTACACAAACCGCACAATAAAATAGAAAACAGTCATTACCTTTCACCATCTTCTTTGTTGGCACTCCTAGATGTCCCATAAACACTATTGGGTCTTTATTTCGATTAAATCGGGCCATATAAAGCCAAGATATCGTTATATGTAGACTGTGTGATAAACGAAAAAAACAGCGATTTCACAACGTAACGTCATTTTTTAAAATTCAAAAAGCAGACGATAAACTTTCACAAAACACTTCGAAATACGTTTGTAATGCTACTTTAGGTATTAGTAAACGTTAATAAGCGATAAAAATCATCCTTAGGCGATGTAAAAATCATTAGCTGTCGTCTTGGAAAAAATTTCACGAGAGAGCTCTTCCGGAATGA
The DNA here is from genome assembly GCF_034236695.1 of Oncorhynchus nerka. Taxonomy (NCBI): domain Eukaryota; kingdom Metazoa; phylum Chordata; class Actinopteri; order Salmoniformes; family Salmonidae; genus Oncorhynchus; species Oncorhynchus nerka. The sequence continues at coordinate 3,564,203 of NC_088414.1, read as the reverse complement.
TCTGGGCGGAGACCGGAGGTAAGTGGTGCCCCTGTTTCGGTTCAACCAAGAATCAAAGATGATTCAATTCACAAGACTCTAGACAACATGGGGATGCTGTGGGAGTTGAATGCTCGGTCTTATCTAATTCGGCTCACTGTTAACAATTGCTGGAAGTGGCGCAAGGATATTTATTTCCATTTTCTGTGATCAGGTTTTCCTGCGCTTTCCGATGTAACGCACGTTATGTTATAGCCACAGTCGTGATTTAACCAGTTTCAAAAACGTCCGAGGGTTTCCTATCCACACATTCTAACCATATGAACGTACTATATTCCTGGCATGAGTAGCAGGGCGCTGAAATGTTGCGCGATTTTTAACAAAATGTTCAAAAAAGTAGAGGGTCGACTTAAGAGGCTAGACCACCTTTTCTCCACACACAGAGACGCATACAAAGCTCTCCCTCGCCTTCCATTTGGAAAAACTGACCATAATTCTATCCTCCTGATTCCTGTTTACAAGCAAAAACTAAAGTGGAAGTACCAGTGACTCACTCAATATGGAAGTGGTCAGATAATGCAGATGAAACACTCCAGGACTGTTTTGCTAGAACTGGAATATGTTTCGGGATTCATCCAATGGCATTGAGGAGTATGCCACCTCAGTCACCAGCTTCATCAACAAATGCATCGATGCCGTCGTCCCAAGAGAGACCATGCGTACAAATCCAAACCAGAAGCCATGGATTACAGGCAACATCCGCACCAAGCTAAAGGCTAGAACTACTGCTTTCAAGGAGTGGGACACTAATCCGGATGCTTATAAGAAATCCCGCTATGCCCTCTGACGAACCATCAAACAGGCAATGCGTCAATACAGGACTAAGACTGAATCCTACGACGACGACGGCTGTGATGCTCGTCGGATGTGGCAGGGCTTGAAAACTATTACGAACTACAAAGGGAAGCCCAGCCACGAGCTGCCCAGTGACACGAGCCTATGTTACAAGCTAAATGCCTTTTTTGATTGCTTCGAGGCAAGCAACACTGAAGCATGCATGAGAGCACCAGCTGTTCAAACGACTTTAAACAGGTCAACACAGACAAATTACCAGGACATTTTCAACCTCTCCCTGTTCGAGTCTGTAATACCTACGTACATGTTTCAAACAGACCACCATAGCCCCTGTGCACAAGAAAGCGAAGGTAAGCTGACTACTTCCCCGTAGCACTCACGTCGGTAGCCATCAAGTTCTTTGAAAGGCTGGTCATGTCTCACATCAACACCATCATGCCGGAAACGCTAAATCCACCCCAATTCGCATACCACCCCAACAGATACACAGATGAGGCCATTTCAATCGCACTCCACACTGCCCTTTCCCACCTGAACAAAAGGAACACCTATGTGAGAATGCTGTTCATTGACTAAAGCTCAGCATTCAACACCATAGTGCCCACAAAGCTCATCACTGAGCTAAGCACCCTGGGACTAAACTCCTCCCTCTGCAACTGGATCCTGGACTTCCTGACGGGCCATCCCCAGGTGGTAAGGGTTAGCAACAACACATCTGCCATGCTGATCCTCAACAAGGGGGCCCCTCAGGGGTGTGTTCTTAGTCCCCACCAGTACTTCTTGTTCCCCCATGACTGTGTGGCCAAGCATGACTCCAACACCATCATTAAGTTGCTGACGACACAACAGTAGTAGACCTGATTACCGACAACAATGAGACAATGAGGAGGTCAGAGACCTGGCAGTTTTGTGCGAGGACAACAACCTCTTCCTCAACGTCAGCAGGACAAAGGAGATGATCGTGGACTACAGGAAAAGCAAGGCCGAACACATCCCCATTCACATCGAGGAGGCTGTAGTGGAGCGGGTCGAGAGCTTCAAGTTCCTTGCTATCCACATCACCAACAAACTATTGTGGTCCAAACACACCAAGACAGTCGTGAAGAGGGCACAACAACACCTTTACCCCCTCAGGAGATTGAAAAGATTTGGCATTGGATCCCAGATCCTCAAAAAGTTCTAGAGCTGCAGCATTGAGAGAATCCTGACCGGTTACCTGGTACGGCAACTGCTCGGCATACAAACATAAGGCGCTACAGAGGGTAATGCGTATGGCCCAGTGCATCACTGGGGCCAAGCTTCCTGCCATCTAGGACCTACTCAGCTAGCATAGTGGATATCGGGGGAAGCATGTCTCCCAACCTTCGCCTCTACCGAGGCCATGCATTGATGGGACAACACTGTAACTACCAATTGGATGTGACGAAAAGGGGGTAAACATGGTGGTTGGGTATAATATGTATGTATAAAATGTTGGATACATTTATTGACATTTGCATCGGGCCGCTTCTGGGGGATTCTGGTAAAATGCCAGCAAAGTCGGCTGAATTCCGGTAGACAGAAATGGCCCAATGTACTTGGGACGATTCTGGGGAGTCATTCATTTTGATTTCGGGCCGAGTCCAACACCCGATTCCATGCCGATTCAATCAGTTCCTGCCCCACAGAAGAGGGACGCTTCTGGGCCGATTCCTCATTGCTAGCTGGGTATATACTAGGCGGTGTCAGAGGAAAGCACCCAAAAATTGTGAAAGACTCCAGGTAACCAAATCATAGACTCTTCTCTCTGCTACATGGCAAGCGGTACCGGAGCGCCAAGTCCGAAAGGCTCCTTAACAGCGTCTACCCTCAAGCCATAAGATTGCTGAACAATTAATAAATTGGCCACCCGGACTATTTACATTGGGATTGGTTAAAATGTGGATGTGAGACCAAAGGGTAGCTGTAGATAGAAACATTTGAAGATCTGATGTTGTTTAAAAGGTACAAATTCAATATATTTTGTACAGGGTTTGTTTATGTTGAAATATGGTTACCATGATGACATAATCCTGTGGTTGAAATTTCACCCTCAAAACAACAATTTACTTCGATTACTTTTTTCAAATCCAATACATTTTCCACCCAGATTTTCCACATAGATCACAATACATTGACAAATTATGTTGAAACAACGTTGATTCAACTAGTTTGTGTCCGGTGGGTTTTTGGTGGGTGGCCCTTGGACTATGTAGGCTGATCTTCCTTTGAGATTTCACTCCTTTGCTTGTTAATGGAGAGATTCAGACCTGTAGTGGTAAAGTGAAATGAGCAGAAGTAATCATATGAAGCCTCAGGGGTTTATTTATGCTCATCATTTGTAAAGGGATTGAGTTGATAATTAAATCCAATAGTAGTCAAATTCTGGTCGTTAGTCCAGTCGTTTTTTCACACAGATTGAGTTAGGGGAGTGATTTACTGTGTGTGTATGTGTGTGTGTCTGTGTGTGTGTGTGTGTAGTTGACTCTTTTCTGCTTGGCGGCCTGTGCTTGAGTGAATCTCCTCAGCTGCCTTGTGTGATCTGGTGATCGATGCAGGTCCTCTGGAGGTGCCTTTCACACACACTCCCCTGCTCTCTAGACTACACAATGTCTGTCTCCACTGATGGTTACACACACACACACACACACACACACACACACACACACACACACACACACACACACACACACACACACACACACACACACACACACACACACACACACACACACGCACACACACACACACACACTCCACTGAACTGTGCATACAGTGCATTGGCAGCCAGGCATTTTGAGGTACTTACCCTGTTATAATGCAGTTAGAAGAGGCTGTGTCCCCGACTAAGGTTAAACCCTGACAACCAGCCTCCCTATTCAAACAAAAGGCATCCCTAAGGTCTTCACACACAAAGAATGCAGGGCGCAATTCCAGATAGCTCACCTTCAGTGCTTAATTTGTCAATCGGGAGGTGCCGGAACAAAAAGTGAAGAAAAATAAACGTTCTAAAGTATTTCCTGGATATCATAGCATGTGTTCAGTGGCATAGAGCAGAAGTTGCACACATGGGGAATATTATTAGTCTATACGCTCCGGGAAATATCAACGTCATGCAGTTCTACATCATTTTACATGACTGGAGACTTAGCAGAATCTTTTTAAGAGAGCACAAAAGATCAAAATGACAGGCTACTTTGACACTGAGAATCTGACATCAATAAAAACAACCCTGTCTTGAATCCATTAATAGCCTGGGCCTAGGTGTGAGGACACGTACAATATGAATAGGAAATTATAGGCCTAAAAAAGCTTTCCAGTTTCCCTGACTCACTCAATGATGCGCAGCTTACTCGCCGGCGATGACCAATGCATGTGAAATATACACTGAACAACAATACACTGAAAAAGAATATCAACAATTTCTAAGATTTTACTGAGTTACAGTTCATATGACAAAATCTGTCAATTGAAATAAATTCATTAGGCCCTAGACTATGGATTCCACATGCCTGGGAATACACATACGCATTTGTTGGTCACAGATACCTTTAAAAAATGGGCCAATGGGCTTCGTTCTCATCACTGTATTTTAACTATAAAATAACTATTTTGTGTGCGGGGTTAAAAGGGCACAAGGCGAGACCCAGATGCAGACGAGTCTTTGATATTTATTATAATCTTTTATTTATTATAATCCAAAAAGGGTAGGCAAGAGAATGGTCGTGGACAGGCAAAAGGTCAAAACCAGATGAGTCCTGGAGGTACAGATTGGCAGGCAGGCTTGAGGTCAAGGCAGGCTGGCGGGTACAGAGTCCAGAAACAGGCAAGGGTCAAAACCGGGAGGACTAGCAAAATGAGAATAGAAACAGCAGGAGCACGGGAAAAACACGCTGGTTGACTTGAGTAAACATACAAGACGAACTGGCACAGAGAGACAGGAAACAAAGGGGTAAATACACTGGGGAAATAAACAACACCTGGAGGGGGTGGAGACAATCAAGCACAGGTGAAACAGATCAGGGCGTGAGAGAGGGAGAGGTAAAAATATAGGTGTCTTGTACAGTATGCTAGCCTGTTGACTTGTGATCATTGCCCTTGCTAGTTTTATTGTATTTACGTTCCCAGCCCTACCTACATTCGTCTGTTTTTGTCCAGAATATTGAGTCATTGAAGTTGAAACAGAGGCAGTAAACAATGTACCAGGTCAGCTGTGATTTACAACCTGATAGCAATATTTTTTGAACTACCAAGAAATGTATTGGTGAATTATATTAATCATGCATTGAACTGCTTCCGTCTATTCTGCCAACAATGCCTTAGTGTTTGGCATGGAACGTTGAGTCAAATAGATCCTATATTTTTAAACCTCTTAAAAAAGTTGGTTTTGTAGCATAAACTGGTAACTTGATATTTTTGACTGATGATTTCAGATATGAAACAGACAAAGTGGTGAAATGTTTTGCAATGGGAAGTAATAGTTGTACATTTCGATTGGAAAATGCTAAATGGTTGTGTTTTTTGCATTATGATTGGGAGCTACTGGCTTATTAGATCTGAGTTTATGGACTGGTTATCTGGTGCGTTTGTCGACTAAAGGAAGAGAGTTATGCTCAGAATCTTGGGAGTTCCATCAAAGTGTTATGAAGTGTAACATTTTAAAGTGTATATAACTGTCCTAATGTTGCTGGACCCCAGGAAGAGTAGCTGCTGCCTTGGCAGTGTATATAACTGTCCTAATGTTGCTGGACCCCAGGAAGAGTAGCTGCTGCCTTGGCAGTGTATATAACTGTCCTAATGTTGCTGGACCCCAGGAAGAGTAGCTGCTGCCTTGGCAGTGTATATAACTGTCCTAATGTTGCTGGACCCCAGGAAGAGTAGCTGCTGCCTTGGCAGTGTATATAACTGTCCTAATGTTGCTGGACCCCAGGAAGAGTAGCTGCTGCCTTGGCAGTGTATATAACTGTCCTAATGTTGCTGGACCCCAGGAAGAGTAGCTGCTGCCTTGGCAGTGTATATAACTGTCCTAATGTTGCTGGACCCCAGGAAGAGTAGCTGCTGCCTTGGCAGTGTATATAACTGTCCTAATGTTGCTGGACCCCAGGAAGAGTAGCTGCTGCCTTGGCAGTGTATATAACTGTCCTAATGTTGCTGGACCCCAGGAAGAGTAGCTGCTGCCTTGGCAGTGTATATAACTGTCCTAATGTTGCTGGACCCCAGGAAGAGTAGCTGCTGCCTTGGCAGTGTATATAACTGTCCTAATGTTGCTGGACCCCAGGAAGAGTAGCTGCTGCCTTGGCAGTGTATATAACTGTCCTAATGTTGCTGGACCCCAGGAAGAGTAGCTGCTGCCTTGGCAGTGTATATAACTGTCCTAATGTTGCTGGACCCCAGGAAGAGTAGCTGCTGCCTTGGCAGTGTATATAACTGTCCTAATGTTGCTGGACCCCAGGAAGAGTAGCTGCTGCCTTGGCAGTGTATATAACTGTCCTAATGTTGCTGGACCCCAGGAAGAGTAGCTGCTGCCTTGGCAGTGTATATAACTGTCCTAATGTTGCTGGACCCCAGGAAGAGTAGCTGCTGCCTTGGCAGTGTATATAACTGTCCTAATGTTGCTGGACCCCAGGAAGAGTAGCTGCTGCCTTGGCAGTGTATATAACTGTCCTAATGTTGCTGGACCCCAGGAAGAGTAGCTGCTGCCTTGGCAGTGTATATAACTGTCCTAATGTTGCTGGACCCCAGGAAGAGTAGCTGCTGCCTTGGCAGTGTATATAACTGTCCTAATGTTGCTGGACCCCAGGAAGAGTAGCTGCTGCCTTGGCAGTGTATATAACTGTCCTAATGTTGCTGGACCCCAGGAAGAGTAGCTGCTGCCTTGGCAGTGTATATAACTGTCCTAATGTTGCTGGACCCCAGGAAGAGTAGCTGCTGCCTTGGCAGTGTATATAACTGTCCTAATGTTGCTGGACCCCAGGAAGAGTAGCTGCTGCCTTGGCAGTGTATATAACTGTCCTAATGTTGCTGGACCCCAGGAAGAGTAGCTGCTGCCTTGGCAGTGTATATAACTGTCCTAATGTTGCTGGACCCCAGGAAGAGTAGCTGCTGCCTTGGCATCCTTAATAAATACAGAAACATAATGCTGTGAGACTGTCCTTCCATTGGCCCTAATACAGTGGTGTAGTCGTGCCTGGAGATGTGAATATACTCCAATTTTGCCCCCCCAAAAAAACCTACACGCTCAGCGAAGGATCGGCACCCTGTGTGAGCTTTATAGATTCAAATTCACACTTTCTATAGAAAAAAATACAAATGTGATGATCTAAGTCCACAACAATGCTTGAACCACATAAATCTGATTGGGTGGACCTGTCAGTCCACCCAGGCCCATTCATGTCTATGCCCCTGATGCAAACACACGATGACAATTGCGTGTCACAATAAACTTCTTCAATTCCTGGTTTGCATACCCATTGTTGCCTTAATTAGCATTTATTGGTAAGTTGAAATGTCCCCACACGCTCTGGCAGCTTTCATAGCTCGGATCAGTTCTTTCCCCTTCTGGCGCACAGCTTCAGGATAGTCCTCGTTGAGGAAGATATACGTTCCTCTCAAGTTCTTGGCTCTTTCCAGAACAGCTATTTGGGCCTTGAACCTCAGGAACTTGACTATCGGCATGGGGCGGTGGTAGGGTTTCCAGTTTGTCATGGTAGCTAGCAACGTAGGTTACGCCTTGCAGTTCCAGACAGGGCAGGTCACAGGGAAGATTGAAAACAACAAACAGCAGGGATCTAGGCAGCCACAAACTCGGGACAATCCGCAGTCCCAGACAGAATGGCTAACCATGTCGCGGGCTGTGTTCAATCCCTCAAAATCTTGCTAGCTTGATATGCAGCTAGCTAGCATCTAGGCTAGCTGCAATGCCAAATAGCTCCTCAGACCCGTCCTTGGTCATCTGGATCACTGGACAAAGACTAGCAGTCCCAGCAACTGACAACTCCGTCACGGGATCCCAACTAAGAAATTATCTAGCTACTAAGAACTTTCCAACACACTTCAAAACAACAAACTTTTTAAAACAAGAAAACAGAGCTCTTCCTCATTCTGCATTCAAAAGGAAGTGTGTGTTATAACATGTCAAGGTAGGGGTGGTATACAGAAGATAACTGAAGGAACAGAGTGCTAGATAAATGGTAAGTAATCAAGGTAGTAATGAAGTACAGGTGTGACTGAAGATGGTGCGCAGGTGTAATAATGGCTGTCAAGTCTGTGTAATCATGGGATGCCAGGACTGGTGGTTAGTAGACCAGTGACGTAGAGCGCCAGAGGCAGGTGAGCGGGAGAAGACGTGACAAGGTTAATGAAAGCTCACAGAAGTAGGAGATTAAGGGTCCCAAATGGCTTTAAAGTATTTTTGCTAGCCAGCCAACTTTGTTGTAGGTAGATAAGTGATAATCCACCGATGAATCATCTTATTATGAAGTCATTTTTATGCATATCAACCATGACTACTGATATGACCTATGCAGATACTTCACTCAGCCTTTGTATGACCTTCAACAATGATATGAGTAATACAGAAGCAAAGTGCAGTATCTACAATCTAAATGTGTCATTCCGACTTTCTTGTTGTTTTTTTCTGTTTGATGGAAACAGTTTGAGAGTTCTAACTTACATTCCAATATTTAATGGTTTTATATAGTTATGTTTTCATGTTTTGAATGTTGTATTTTAATAACCCTCAAACTTTTTTTTGCGCCATTAAGTTAAGGACTATTTTATCACGCAGAGTGTTTATGCTTAAAACATTTTTTTTTACCATCTTCAATCTAAATCTGTTAATTCAACTTTCTTGTTCTTTTTCCGTTTGACTTTGTATGGGAATTTATTCGACTGATATGCATAAACAATTACTCCATAATAAGATAATACATCAGTGCAATATCACTTATCTCCCTAAAACATATTTGAATGGACAGCAAATCAACTTTAAAGCATTTTTTCTGTGATTCACTGTTTGTGTAGTTACTGCTCTTTGCCTTTGTATGGCAGAGCAGGTATCTGCAGTACACAGTGGACCAAAACCAAAGTGCAGTACATTCAGTTACTGCGGTTTGCCTGGATTTTTACTTGGATTTTGTACTTACTGCAAATATCACACTCCATTTTCTCTGAAACAAAACATCATTGAACCAGGACACTTTGTCACAAGATAAAACATATTCTATAACGCCTGATTTCCGTCTTAAATATTTTGTTTTTGCAAAAGTGTAGTTACTGCATTGTGCCTTTGTAGGGCAGTATAGTACAGTACTGTACAGTAGAGTTTAGTACAGTATAGCACACTAGAGTACAGTATAATGTACTGTACTGAACTCTACTCTGCTCTGCTGTGCTGCACTGTGCTCAACTGTGATGTCCAAACTTGTGAAACATAGACATCTATGATTGTTCAGATTTGGTCCGATCTGTACCAACCACATTTGGTCTTGTTTGGGAGGGAGCTCATTAGAATAATAGCCGATGTGTTGAATAATACCCAAACATGCCAAGGAGGATATTGTGCTTTTCTACCTTTATGTACCAATTCAGGATACATCACAATGAATGCATAACATATCCATAATTATGCATTTCTGTATAGTACATATCAGGGACACATGACGGCATTCTGTTACTGTCATTCTGTTATCAGGTGTTAATCCACTTCACTTACTGTAGCTCAAAACTCAAAAGAGATTTTTCCGAAATCCAGGTGTCATTATAATTAAGTGATAATGCCCGTGAAGCCATTGTTTGGAGGATATATTGGCCCTGGGGCATTAGCACATTCATACAATGGGTTACCAACATATTCAAATAATGATTGACATATGTTCATTACAAACGTTATTTTGATGCATTTATTCATACTATTACATCAAGATCAAGATATAGTCCCGACACAAATCAAGGGTTGCTATCCAAGCCGGCTGGTCGTTCGTTCTAGAGACGTGACCCAGTTGTTCAGTCTTTTGGTTCTGTATCTACGTTCGTTCTAAGTGTTCCATTGCCGTACTGGCTGGCAACGTTCTCATTCCTTGCTTGCTAGCTAGCCAGCTACGTCTAACTTACAGTCAAGTTAAAAAGTGCAGCCAGAATAACAGCAAAGTAGCTGCATTTGCATTTGTTTAAGCTGTTTACTAGTGACATTTATTTGGATACATCCATAACAATGAGCTAATGAGTTACGGTTTCCCCTGACAGAAAATGTGCTCACTCGTCAGGACACTGTTGTTCAAAGGAGCTAGCCAACAACACAGCTAACACACTCGTTTGATATTAGGGAACATGAAAGTTAACATGTTGCAGAAGGCATTTTGATTAAAAAAAAAGTTCAAATCCCTCTCCTGTGAAGTAGTGACGGGCGACATACGCCTAGTTTCCTGAAACGAGTCACAAATGTCCTTCAAAATATTTGTATAGAGCTCTGACATAATAGTACTCTCTGAACCTCTGAAGCAAAAGCTTACACACCAAGGACGTGAAAAATAAAATAAAGTAAATAAATAAAGTTCTCAGAAAACATCTGTTCTCATACAAAGAGACAGAAGGAGACAGAGAGAGAAAGAGAGTAGAGATAGAGAGAGAATATGGACGACCATCAACTTAAATTTGGTGGGGACCAAACTCAAAAATGCACAAAAACTTGAAGGCCGTATCTTGATGGGCCAAAGTAAAAAGCCTGTAGTTCTCACATGCAGCAAACCTACATTGAAAAACGTATAAAATATGAATTTGATCCTCCCTCAGTGGTCCAAAACTCTATGTGTTGGTGTGTGGGTTTGAGTGTGAGTATATGTTTGTGTGAGAGTGTGTGTATCATAAACAATATAACACGACATAAATCTTTCCGGATGATGGATTATTGGATTTGTCTTTTGAAGAGAGAGAGAGGAGGAGAGATACCGAGGTGTGAAACAGGGCAATTAACAACGTAGAAAAACGAGATCCTGAGCCACATCACAAACACACAGTCAACTCAATTAGTGGGCCACATCACAAACACACAGTCAACTCAATTAGTGGGCCACATCACAAACACACAGTCAACTCAATTAGTGGGCCACATCACAAACACACAGTCAACTCAATTAGTGGGCCACATCACAAACACACAGTCAACTCAATTAGTGGGCCACATCACAAACACACAGTCAACTCAATTAGTGGGCCACATCACAAACACACAGTCAACTCAATTAGTGGGCCACATCACAAACACACAGTCAACTCAATTAGTTGGCCACATCACAAACACACAGTCAACTCAATTAGTGGGCCACATCACAAACACACAGTCAACTCAATTAGTGGGCCACATCACAAACACACAGTCAACTCAATTAGTGGGCCACATCACAAACACACAGTCAACTCAATTAGTGGGCCACATCACAAACACACAGTCAACTCAATTAGTGGGCTAGCGTTGCTCATTGAATTGTCAGGAGAGCTGACAGAGGGAAGATTCCCTACGTCTCTCAGAGTGTTGGGTAACACCGGAAAGGCCTGAATGCGGTTTATCCTCGAATGTAGACAGAGACAGTGATGGAGAGAGAGATCGGGAGAGAGAAGAAGAGAGAGAGAGGGAGGGAGGGAGAGAGGGAGTGGGGGAAAGGGAGAGCTTAGACTCACTAAAGCTTGGAAGAGTGGTATACACAGAGCAGATTTAAAAAAATGTATGAGAAAATTGAAAAGCTATAGTGATCTTACACAGCAAGGGAAAGGTATGAGAAAGAGGGGGTGGGGGGGGGTACAATACAGTGAAAGAGAAATACATTACAATTCTTCTGTAGAGAGATGGTGCTGGGAAAAAAAGAAAATAGGGAGGATTTAAGCCTTGTCTGGCCTGAGTTCTGCTCCTTATAGTTCTGTTACAACAACACAGGGTGAGACCCAGATGCAGACACAGGAGGCAGATGGTTTGAGTCTTTGATATTTATTAAAAAGTAAGGGTCAGACAAGAGGCAGGTCGAGGACAGGCAGAAGTTCATTAACCAGGTCAGAGTCCAAAAGGTACAGGGCGGCAGGCGGGCTTGAGGTCAGGGCAGGCTGAATGGTCAGGCAGGCGGGCTCAGTGTCAGGGCAGGCAAAAAGGTCAGAACTGGGAAGACTAGAAAAACAGAGACTAGAAAAAAGCAGGAGCACGGGAAAAACACGCTGGATGACTTGACAAGACGAACTGGCAACAGACAAACAGAGAGCACAGGTATAAATACACTGGGGATAATGGGCGACACCTGAATGAGGGTGGAGACAAGCACAAAGACAGGCGAAACAGATCTGGGTGTGACCCCCTCCAGGGTGCAAACCTGGTTGACCAAGGTTGACCGGGGTGCCACCGGTGAAAGTCGGCAATGAGGGCCGGGTCCAGGATATCTTTAGCAGGAACCGAGCACCTCTCCTCTGGGCCATAACCCATCCAGTCAACCAGGTACTGGAAACCCCTGCCCCGTGGTCAAACACACAGGAGGCATCTCACCTTGTATGCCGGATGGCCATCGATGACATGGGGATGAGAGGTGGGCCTGGAAACAGGAGACAAAGGCCTGTGAGACAAGGGCTTAATCTTGGACACATGAAAAGTGGGATGTATACGGAGGGTACTGGGAAACAGAAGACGAACAGCATTTGCACTAAGGACCCAAAAAACGGGGGGAAAGTTTACGGGAAGGTCCCGTGTAGACAGCCATACCCTCTGCCCGAGAAAATAGAGGGGAGCCGGAGTATAAATACACTGGGAATAATGGGCGACACCTGGAGGTAGACAAACACAAAGACAGGTGAAACAGATCAGGGTGTGACATCTGTGGGATTGAGGAGGACAAACACATTGATGGTGTTTACTTTAACGGACAAGTCCTGAGCTCCAGAAGGAGAGCAGTAGACGAGCTTGACCATATCCTGTCGTCGGGCTGCAGTTCTGGGATCTCCACCACACAGAGCTGGGCTAATCCTGGTCCAGATCTCTACCCACTCCTTCCCTCCAACGAAACACAGTTCCGTTTCTCTGGCTAATAAAGGAGATAGAATCAGAGAGGGAAACAGAGAATGCTTTTAAACCATGTGTAAAACTTTGGTTCCATAGGGTTATCAGGTTAGTGAACGCTCGTTAGCTGGGCATCATTAGGAGATCATTGTCTCTCTGATGATCAGACTTCTTATTAGAGATGCTCAGTAGAGATAGAGTAGAGCATATGTGTCAAACACAAGACCAGCAGATTTCTATCTTCATTTTGGCCCACTTCCATACCGCCAGCGATGCACTGCACTACAAGCCAACATGCTGCACGCCAAACGGCAGTGCATTGCCACACACACACACCCCTCCTCACAGACCCACACACACACACCCCTCCTCACAGACCCACACACACACACCCCTCCTCACAGACCCACACACACACACCCCTCCTCACAGACCCACACACACCCCTCCTCACAGACCCACACACATGAGCCAGCCATTGCACTGTATCATATCATCACTGATGGCACTGAACAACCTTCTACCAGACCGAAAGTTTAAACTTGTTGGAGGCTAAATTTCCATGCCACATTTCGGGTTCCAATGTGTCATTGATGTAACAGTAGCAGTAGCCGACAGAAAATGTAATCTTGGTTGTCATTTGAGTTACAGTATAAAGGATTCACACGTGGGTATAAATTACTATTTTAAAGGACAAAGGACACACAAGCAAGTATAAATGAGTCAGTTTAGTCATCTAGCCTACTTTATGAAATTACAGCCTGATATGCTCACATTGGTGAATTCAACAGCAACTACGCTGCTTTTGTGTGTCCTGTTCATAGCGCAGTGGATAGAAAGGGTAGGCTACCACTGACATATGCCACAGTCCTACCTAAGTTGCCAAAATGTTGCATTCTGGCTTTGGTTTTAAAATCTTGTCAATCAATAACCAAAAAAAACGAAATAACCTGCAACAAAACACCATTAAAAGGAGAAACATGTAGGAATATTACAACAACATTTGAGCAATGGTCTAGGCTGGCTACTCAACTGCAAGATATTTTGAGTGCACCTTACAGCAATGCCGCATTCAACTGCTGGTGAGCCATGCAGTGCACCTATCTACATTTGAGTTATTCAATCATTTTAGATTAAAGAGCATCCTACACACAATGTATCTGTATCGACATTATAAAGGGCCATATATTTTATAATAAAACAATGGCCAGTTTGGGTCGCAGACAGTTGTATGCATGTTTATTTTGTAAAAACAAACTTAATTGGCCATTTCTGGCCCACCAATTTGTTGTGTTCTCTCAATATGACCCATGTGCTGATTGAGTTTGACACCCCTACAATAGAGAGAGGGGTAATGTGTAATGGTTTATGTACGGGGCAGAGAGAGCAACAAGATCAGTGTCAACAGCAACAGTTACACCCATTCTATGGTTGGGAAGGGAATAGGGTATCATAACTAGGGGTTAAGTCACATTTCTTTTAGACTAACATTTAGTTTTCAAAAGCGGAGATTTGTATAAACCTTGCTGTTGTTACGTCTGTTGTTGGAATGAGACCAAGGTGGAGTGTGGTAAGCGTACATCTTTCTTTATTTTGATGAACACCAAAAAAAAACAAAAAGAAATTAACGGACGTAATGTTCTGCAGGCTACACAGTAACTGTACAAAAACAAGATCCCACAACTGAAGGTGGGAAAAAGGGCTGCCTAAGTATGATCCCCAATCAGAGACTATGATAAACAGCTGCCTCTGATTGGGAACCATACTAGGCCAACAAAGAAATAGAAACATAGATCTGCCCACCCAAGTCACACCCTGACCTAACCAAATAGAGAATAAAAAAGGCTCTCTAAGGTCAGGTCGTGATGCTGTCTGTCTCTCTGACATTTGCAACACTGTTTCAGTATTCAAATTCGATCTCCAGCTGTCCCATAGTAATGAACGTGTCGGGGACGAGACAGACAGACAGCAGGAAACGCTTCTCAGCCAGTTCAAAATCATGAATCAGCTGGCATAGTTTTTATGAATATTTACAAAGGAATGTCAGTTGAAAAAGGTTCAAACGAAACCAAGTGCAGCTAGTTTGCAGTCTTTCCAGCTTCAGTTTGAAGTGTATGCCATCTGTAAATACGAATAAAATGTTTAAATTACAAGCCTATTTGGTTTAGCCACAGAAAAAGACAGGAAACTTCCCGCTAGCCATGATTGGCTGAGATAATGGGTGGTAGGCTGGACATGCCGAGAAATTAGTTCGGATTGGTCTGCCATGTAGCGCGATTCTGTCTATAACATGAGCTGGTCAGTATGTGTAGGTAATCCTTTAAAACACAACTTTAAAAAATAGATTTCACACAGTTGAACCGAGTTTTTAAATCAGTGGAATGTCCGGTGGAATTAGAGCATGATACCTAAGTAGATGGAGAAAATTCCACTGCTAGCATTGAGCCTGCTAGTAGGTTAGTTACCTGCAGATTCATGCAGGGTAGTAACGTTATGAGTTTGGCTTCAGGTTAATTGTTTAGCTATCTAGCTAGCTACATGTCTAGACAAAAGACTCCACTATGCAAGTAACCATTTCAAAAAATATTCAAGATGTCACTGCTGTCGATAGACGTAGCTGGTAAATTTGCTCTGGCTATCTACTCCGATTTCAGAGCACTCTCGTTTGAGTGTGCCAGAGTGCAGAATAACTGATGAATTTACAAACCTCAACATCCATTGAATATGGCCGGTGTCAGTAAACATTGGCAAAAAAACATAGTTACATTTTTGCCAGCAACACTGATACAGTCACCAACACTCTGGACAACATAAAAACAGCCTAACTAGCTCTGCTAGGGCGAGGAAAATGGTGTGAACTGTTCTCTCATTTGTGTCTGGAAGTAGCTAGCCAACATTAGCTAGTTAGCTGTGGTGCTTGACTGCTGATGTTAGGCCAGAACTCTTGGATCAACCTTACTCCTCGGCCAGAGCGTCCAGTGTTCGCTCTGAACGCTCTGAGACAACGCTTTGAGTTTACGAATGCCCAGAGCGAACTCTTTACGAACCGTAGAATAAACAAGACTTTTAGTCTTGAAATCTTTGGGTGTTTAGTACATGGCCTCACATGTGAATCCTTAAAGACATTGGCGGGGTTAAGGCTTAAGAGGGTGTGAACGATGTTGAATGGGTGGAGACAAAGAAGAGTTCTCCAGTAGGTTTACCAAAATATTCAAACACCATTTTCTCAAAAGTAAGTTTATCACCTTTCACAGCAGATTTACTTTCCCATTCTTCCTCAATAAGACTGTATGATATTCAATTTTCTAGCTCTGAGTCTGTACTTTTATCCAAAGTAAAAAAACACCATTTAAAATGGTGCTACATAAGACCGAATCGAGCCGGTTGGTCACAATCGAGCCGGTTGTGTAACAGGCATAGAGTATTGGGCCAGCAGTTAGTGTATGGACCCTGTGTGGGACAGTATGGACAATGACCCTCACCCCCCTAAATGATATTTCCTTCCGTTTGATACAAATTTAAAAAACGGAAAAACCTTATTTACATAATTATTCAGAACCTTTGCTATGAGACTTGACATTGAGCTTAGGTGCATCCTGTTTCCATTGATCATCCTTGATGTTTCTACAACTTGATTGGAGTCCACCAGTGGTAAATTCAATTGATTGGACATGATTTGGAAATATAAGGTCCCACAGTTGACAGTGTACAGTACGTCAGAGCAAAAACCAAGTCATGAGGTCAAAGGAATTGTGTCGAGGCACAGATCTGGGGAAGGGTACCAAAACATGTCTGCCGCATTGAAGGTCACACAGTGGCTTCCTTGTTTGGAACCACCAAGACTCTTTCTAGAGCTGGCCCCATCGGCCAAACTGAGCAATCGGGGGAGAAGGGCCTTGGTTAGGGAGGTGACCAAGAACCTGATGGTCACTCTGACAGAGCTCGAAAGTTCCTCTGTGGATATGGGAGAACCTTCCAGAAGGACAAGCATCTCTGCAGCACTCCACCAATCAGACCTTTATGGTAGAGTGTCCAGACGGAAGCCATTCCTAAGTAAAAGGCACATTACAGCCTGCTTGGAGATGGCCAAAAGGCACCAAAAGACTCTCAGACCATGAGAAACAAGTCTCTGGTCTGACTAAACCAAAATTAAAGAGCTGAATACCAAGCATCACGCCA